>NC_140990.1:347927434-347929934 GCF_052327205.1 Somniosus microcephalus | reverse complement strand
TGGGGTGTGTGTGTGGGGTGTGTGTGTGGGGTGTGTGTGTGGGGTGTGTGTGTGGGGTGTGTGTGTGGGGTGTGTGTGTGGTGTGTGTGTGGGGTGTGTGTGGGGTGTGTGTGTGGGGTGTGTGTGGGTGTGTGTGGGGTGTGTGGGGTGTGTGTGTGGGGGTGTGTGTGTGTGGGTGTGTGTGTGGTGGTGTGTGGGGTGTGTGTGTGGTGTGTGGGGTGTGTGTGTGGGGTGTGTGTGTGGGGTGTGTGTGTGGGGTGTGTGTGTGGGGTGTGTGTGTGGGGTGTGTGTGTGGGTGTGTGTGTGGGGTGTGTGTGTGGGGTGTGTGTGTGGGGTGTGTGTGTGGGGTGTGTGTGTGGGGTGTGTGTGTGGGGTGTGTGTGTGGGGTGTGTGTGTGGGGTGTGTGTGTGGGGTGTGTGTGTGGGGTGTGTGTGTGGGTGTGTGTGTGGGGTGTGTGTGTGGGTGTGTGTGGGTGTGTGTGGGGTGTGTGTGGGGTGTGTGTGTGGGGTGTGTGTGGGTGTGTGTGGGGTGTGTGGTGTGTGTGGGGTGTGTGGGGTGTGTGTGTGGGGTGTGTGTGTGGGGTGTGTGTGTGGGTGTGTGTGTGGGGGTGTGTGTGGGGTGTGTGTGTGGGGTGTGTGTGGTGTGTGTGTGTGGGGTGTGTGTGGGGTGTGTGTGTGGGGTGTGTGTGTGGGGTGTGTGTGGGGTGTGTGTGGGGTGTGTGTGGGGTGTGTGTGTGGGGTGTGTGGGTGTGTGTGTGTGGGGTGTGTGTGTGGGGTGTGTTGTGGGGTGTGTGTGGGGTGTGTGTGTGGGGTGTGTGTGTGGGGTGTGTGTGTGGGGTGTGTGTGGGGTGTGTGTGTGGGGTGTGTGTGTGGGGTGTGTGTGTGGGGTGTGTGTGTGGGGTGTGTGTGTGGGGTGTGTGTGTGGGGTGTGTGTGTGGGGTGTGTGTGTGGGGTGTGTGTGGGTGTGTGTGTGGGGGGTGTGTGTGGGGTGTGTGTGGGGTGTGTGGGGTGTGTGTGGGGTGTGTGGGGGTGTGTGTGTGGGGTGTGTGTGTGGGGTGTGTGTGTGTGGGTGTGTGTGTGGGGTGTGTGTGTGGGGTGTGTGTGTGGTGTGTGTGTGGGGTGTGTGTGTGGGGTGTGTGTGGGTGTGTGTGTGGGGTGTGTGTGGGGTGTGTGTGGGGTGTGTGTGTGGGGGGTGTGTGTGGGGTGTGTGTGGGGTGTGTGTGTGGGGTTGTGTGTGGGTGTGTGTGTGGGGTGTGTCTGTGGGGTGTGTGTGTGGGGTGTGTGTGTGGGGTGTGTGTGTGGGGTGTGTGTGTGGGTGTGTGTGTGGGGTGTGTGGTGGGTGTGTGGTGTGTGTGGGGGGTGTGTGTGTGGGGTGTGTGGGGTGTGTGTGTGGGTGTGTGTGGGGTGTGTGTGTGGGGTGTGTGTGTGGGGTGTGTGTGTGGGGTGTGTGTGGTGTGTGTGTGGGGTGTGTGTGTGGGTGTGTGTGTGGGGGTGTGTGTGTGGGGTGTGTGTGTGGTGTGTGTGTGGGGTGTGTGTGTGGGGTGTGTGTGGGGTGTGTGTGTGGGGTGTGTGTGTGGGTGTGTGTGTGGGGTGTGTGTGTGGCGTGTGTGTGTGGGTGTGTGTGGGGTGTGTGTGGGGTGTGTGTGTGGGGTGTGTGTGGTGGGGTGTGTGTGTGGGGTGTGGTGTGGGGGTGTGTGTGTGGGTGTGTGTGTGGGTGTGTGTGTGGGGTGTGTGTGTGGGGTGTGTGTGTGGGGTGTGTGTGGGGTGTGTGTGGGGTGTGTGTGTGGGTGTGTGTGTGGGGGGTGTGTGTGGGGTGTGTGTGGGGTGTGTGCTGTGGGGTGTGTGTGTGGGGTGTGTGTGTGGGGTGTGTGTGGGGTGTGTGTGTGGGGTGTGTGTGTGGGGTGTGTGTGTGGGGTGTGTGTGGGGGTGTGTGTGGGGTGTGTGTGTGGGTGTGTGTGTGGGGTGTGTGTGGGGTGTGGTGTGGGGTGTGTGTGTGGGGGGTGTGTGTGGGGTGTGTGTGGGGGTGTGTGGGGGTGTGTGTGTGGGGTGTGTGTGTGGGGTGTGGTGGGGTGTGTGTGTGGGTGTGTGTGTGGGGTGTGTGTGGGTGGTGTGTGTGGGGTGTGTGTGTGGGGTGTGGGTGTGGGGGGTGTGTGGTGGGGGTGTGGTGTGGGGGGTGTGTGTGGGGTGTGTGTGGGGTGTGTGTGTGGGGTGTGTGTGGGGTGTGTGTGGGGTGTGTGTGTGTGGGGTGTGTGTGGGGGGTGTGTGGGGTGTGTGTGGGGTGTGTGTGTGGGGTGTGTGTGTGGGGGTGTGTGTGGGGTGTGGTGGTGTGTGTGGGGTGTGTGTGTGGGGTGTGTGTGGGGTGGTGTGTGTGGGGGTGTGTGTGGGGTGTGTGTGTGGTGGGGTGTGTGTGGGGTGTGTGTGGGGTGTGTGTGGGTGTGTGTGTGGGGTGTGTGTGTGGGGTGTGTGTGTGGGGTGTGTGTGGGGTGTGTGTGGGGTGTGTG
>NC_140990.1:347904719-347926934 GCF_052327205.1 Somniosus microcephalus | reverse complement strand
GGGAGTGTGAGAGAGAGAGATTGGGAGTGTGAGAGAGAGAGATTGGGAGTGGGAGAGAGAGAGAGATTGGGAGTGTGAGAGAGAGAGAGATTGGGAGTGTGAGAGGGAGAGAGACTGGGAGTGTGAGAGAGAGACTGGGAGTGTGAGAGAGAGAGATTGGGAGTGAGAGAGAGAGATTGAGAGTGTGAGAGAGAGAGATTGGGAGTGTGAGAGAGAGAGATTGGGAGTGTAAGAGAGAGAGATTTGGAGTGTGAGAGAGAGAGAGAGATTGGGAGTGAGAGAGAGAGATTGGGATTGTGAGAGAGAGAGACTGGGAGTGAGAGTGAGAGAGAGAGAGAGAGACTGGGAGTGAGAGAGAGAGATTGGGAGTGTGAGAGAGAGAGATTGGGAGTGTGAGAGAGAGAGAGATTGGGAGTGTGAGAGAGAGAGAGACTGGGAGTGTGAGAGAGAGAAATTGGGAGTGTGAGAGAGAGAGATTGGGAGTGTGAGAGAGAGAGAGACTGGGAGTGTGAGAGAGAGACTGGGAGTGTGAGAGAGAGATTGGGAGTGTGAGAGAGAGAGATTGGGAGTGTGAGAGAGAGAGAGACTGGGAGTGAGAGAGAGAGACTGTTTAAAATTAAGACTGTTTAAAATTAATATTGAACGTACCAAATGAAGTACAAAGACTGTTTAAAATTAATATTGTTTAAAAGTAATATTGTATGTACCCAACAAATGTCAAATCGATTGACACCTACAGAATGTTGGAAAACTGTACCTTTTTGCTATGTAAGCTTTGGCAATATGGTTCTCTGTAAACTTTCATGCCAATAAAGCATTTTAATTGGAATTGGAATTGGAATTGGAGAGAGACTGGGAGTGTGAGAGAGAGAGAGATTGGGAGTGTGAGAGAGAGAGAGATTGGGAGTGTGAGAGAGAGAGAGATTGGGAGTGAGAGAGAGAGAGATTGGGAGTGTGAGAGAGAGAGAGATTGGGAGTGTGAGAGAGAGAGAGATTGGGAGTGTGAGAGAGAGAGAGAGATTGGGAGTGTGAGAGAGAGAGAGATTGGGAGTGTGAGAGAGAGAGATTGGGAGTGTGAGAGAGAGATTGGGAGTGTGAGAGAGATTGGGAGTGAGAGAGAGATTGGGAGTGTGAGAGAGATTGGGAGTGTGAGAGAGAGAGAGATTGTAAGTGTGAGTGAGAGAGATTGGGAGTGTGAGAGAGAGAGACAGATTGGGAGTGTGAGAGAGAGAGACAGATTGGGAGTGTGAGAGAGAGAGAGAGAGACTGGGAGTGTGAGAGAGAGAGATTGGGAGTGTGAGAGAGAGAGAGAGATTGGGAGTGTGAGAGAGAGATTGGGAGTGTGAGAGAGAGATTGGGAGTGTGAGAGAGAGATTGGGAGTGAGAGAGAGAGATTGGGAGTGTGAGAGAGAGAGAGACTGGGAGTGTGAGAGAGAGACTGGGAGTGTGAGAGAGAGAGTGCGAGTGAGAGAGAGAGAGAGATTGGGAGTGTGAGAGAGAGAGATTGGGAGTGAGAGAGAGAGAGATTGGGAGTGTAAGAGAGAGAGAGATTGGGAGTGTGAGAGATTGGGAGTGAGAGAGAGATTGGGAGTGTGAGAGAGAGAGATTGGGAGTGTGAGAGAGAGAGATTGGGAGTGTCAGAGAGTGAGAGAGATTGGGAGTGTGAGAGAGAGACTGGGAGTGTGAGAGAGAGAGATTGGGAGTGTGAGAGAGAGCGATTGGGAGTGTGAGAGAGAGAGACTGGGAGTGTGAGAGAGAGAGATTGGGACTGTGAGAGAGAGAGATTGGGAGTGTGAGAGAGAGATTGGGAGTGAGAGAGAGACTGGGAGTGTGAGAGAGAGAGAGACTGGGAGTGAGTGAGAGAGAGAGAGAGAGAGATTGGGAGTGTGAGAGAGAGATTGGGAGTGTGAGAGAGAGAGATTGGGAGTGTAAGAGAGAGAGAGATTGGGAGTGTGAGAGAGAGAGGGATTGGGAGTGAGAGAGAGAGATTGGGAGTGTGAGAGAGAGAGACTGGGAGTGAGAGAGAGAGAGATTGGGAGTGAGAGAGAGAGAGAGAGAGACTGGGAGTGTGAGAGAGAGAGATTGGGAGTGTGAGAGAGAGAGATTGGGAGTGGGAGAGAGAGAGAGATTGGGAGTGTGAGAGAGAGAGAGATTGGGAGTGTGAGAGGGAGAGAGACTGGGAGTGTGAGAGAGAGACTGGGAGTGTGAGAGAGAGAGATTGGGAGTGAGAGAGAGAGATTGAGAGTGTGAGAGAGAGAGATTGGGAGTGTGAGAGAGAGAGATTGGGAGTGTAAGAGAGAGAGATTTGGAGTGTGAGAGAGAGAGAGAGAGATTGGGAGTGAGAGAGAGAGATTGGGATTGTGAGAGAGAGAGACTGGGAGTGAGAGTGAGAGAGAGAGAGAGAGAGAGACTGGGAGTGAGAGAGAGAGATTGGGAGTGTGAGAGAGAGAGATTGGGAGTGTGAGAGAGAGAGAGATTGGGAGTGTGAGAGAGAGAGAGACTGGGAGTGTGAGAGAGAGAGATTGGGAGTGTGAGAGAGAGAGATTGGGAGTGTGAGAGAGAGAGAGACTGGGAGTGTGAGAGAGAGACTGGGAGTGTGAGAGAGAGATTGGGAGTGTGAGAGAGAGAGATTGGGAGTGTGAGAGAGAGAGAGACTGGGAGTGAGAGAGAGAGAGACTGGGAGTGTGAGAGAGAGAGAGATTGGGAGTGTGAGAGAGAGAGAGATTGGGAGTGTGAGAGAGAGAGAGATTGGGAGTGAGAGAGAGAGAGATTGGGAGTGTGAGAGAGAGAGATTGGGAGTGTGAGAGAGAGAGAGATTGGGAGTGTGAGAGAGAGAGAGAGATTGGGAGTGTGAGAGAGAGAGAGATTGGGAGTGTGAGAGAGAGAGATTGGGAGTGTGAGAGAGATTGGGAGTGAGAGAGAGATTGGGAGTGTGAGAGAGATTGGGAGTGTGAGAGAGAGAGAGATTGTAAGTGTGAGTGAGAGAGATTGGGAGTGTGAGAGAGAGAGACAGATTGGGAGTGTGAGAGAGAGAGACAGATTGGGAGTGTGAGAGAGAGAGAGAGAGACTGGGAGTGTGAGAGAGAGAGATTGGGAGTGTGAGAGAGAGAGAGAGATTGGGAGTGTGAGAGAGAGAGAGAGAGATTGGGAGTGTGAGAGAGAGATTGGGAGTGTGAGAGAGAGATTGGGAGTGAGAGAGAGAGATTGGGAGTGTGAGAGAGAGAGAGACTGGGAGTGTGAGAGAGAGACTGGGAGTGTGAGAGAGAGAGTGCGAGTGAGAGAGAGAGAGAGATTGGGAGTGTGAGAGAGAGAGATTGGGAGTGAGAGAGAGAGAGATTGGGAGTGTAAGAGAGAGAGAGATTGGGAGTGTGAGAGATTGGGAGTGAGAGAGAGATTGGGAGTGTGAGAGAGAGAGATTGGGAGTGTGAGAGAGAGAGATTGGGAGTGTCAGAAAGTGAGAGAGATTGGGAGTGTGAGAGAGAAAGAGACTGGGAGTGTGAGAGAGAGAGATTGGGATTGTGAGAGAGAGAGATTGGGAGTGTGAGAGAGAGAGAGACTGGGAGTGTGAGAGAGAGACTGGGAGTGTGAGAGAGAGAGATTGGGAGTGTGAGAGAGAGCGATTGGGAGTGTGAGAGAGAGAGACTGGGAGTGTGAGAGAGAGAGATTGGGACTGTGAGAGAGAGAGATTGGGAGTGTGAGAGAGAGATTGGGAGTGAGAGAGAGACTGGGAGTGTGAGAGAGAGAGAGACTGGGAGTGAGTGAGAGAGAGAGAGAGAGAGATTGGGAGTGTGAGAGAGAGAGATTGGGAGTGTGAGAGAGAGAGATTGGGAGTGTAAGAGAGAGAGAGATTGGGAGTGTGAGAGAGAGAGGGATTGGGAGTGAGAGAGAGAGATTGGGAGTGTGAGAGAGAGAGACTGGGAGTGAGAGAGAGAGAGATTGGGAGTGAGAGAGAGAGAGAGAGAGACTGGGAGTGTGAGAGAGAGAGATTGGGAGTGTGAGAGAGAGAGATTGGGAGTGGGAGAGAGAGAGAGATTGGGAGTGTGAGAGAGAGAGAGATTGGGAGTGTGAGAGGGAGAGAGACTGGGAGTGTGAGAGAGAGACTGGGAGTGTGAGAGAGAGAGATTGGGAGTGAGAGAGAGAGATTGAGAGTGTGAGAGAGAGAGATTGGGAGTGTGAGAGAGAGAGATTGGGAGTGTAAGAGAGAGAGATTTGGAGTGTGAGAGAGAGAGAGAGATTGGGAGTGAGAGAGAGAGATTGGGATTGTGAGAGAGAGAGACTGGGAGTGAGAGTGAGAGAGAGAGAGAGAGAGACTGGGAGTGAGAGAGAGAGATTGGGAGTGTGAGAGAGAGAGATTGGGAGTGTGAGAGAGAGAGAGATTGGGAGTGTGAGAGAGAGAGAGACTGGGAGTGTGAGAGAGAGAGATTGGGAGTGTGAGAGAGAGAGATTGGGAGTGTGAGAGAGAGAGAGACTGGGAGTGTGAGAGAGAGACTGGGAGTGTGAGAGAGAGATTGGGAGTGTGAGAGAGAGAGATTGGGAGTGTGAGAGAGAGAGAGACTGGGAGTGAGAGAGAGAGAGACTGGGAGTGTGAGAGAGAGAGAGATTGGGAGTGTGAGAGAGAGAGAGATTGGGAGTGTGAGAGAGAGAGAGATTGGGAGTGAGAGAGAGAGAGATTGGGAGTGTGAGAGAGAGAGAGATTGGGAGTGTGAGAGAGAGAGAGATTGGGAGTGTGAGAGAGAGAGAGAGATTGGGAGTGTGAGAGAGAGAGAGATTGGGAGTGTGAGAGAGAGAGATTGGGAGTGTGAGAGAGAGATTGGGAGTGTGAGAGAGATTGGGAGTGAGAGAGAGATTGGGTGTGTGAGAGAGATTGGGAGTGTGAGAGAGAGAGAGATTGTAAGTGTGAGTGAGAGAGATTGGGAGTGTGAGAGAGAGAGACAGATTGGGAGTGTGAGAGAGAGAGACAGATTGGGAGTGTGAGAGAGAGAGAGAGAGACTGGGAGTGTGAGAGAGAGAGATTGGGAGTGTGAGAGAGAGAGAGAGATTGGGAGTGTGAGAGAGAGAGAGAGATTGGGAGTGTGAGAGAGAGAGAGAGATTGGGAGTGTGAGAGAGAGATTGGGAGTGTGAGAGAGAGATTGGGAGTGTGAGAGAGAGATTGGGAGTGAGAGAGAGAGATTGGGAGTGTGAGAGAGAGAGAGACTGGGAGTGTGAGAGAGAGACTGGGAGTGTGAGAGAGAGAGTGCGAGTGAGAGAGAGAGAGAGATTGGGAGTGTGAGAGAGAGAGATTGGGAGTGAGAGAGAGAGAGATTGGGAGTGTAAGAGACAGAGAGATTGGGAGTGTGAGAGATTGGGAGTGAGAGAGAGATTGGGAGTGTGAGAGAGAGAGATTGGGATTGTGAGAGAGAGATTGGGAGTGTGAGAGAGAGAGAGACTGGGAGTGTGAGAGAGAGACTGGGAGTGTGAGAGAGAGAGATTGGAGTGTGAGAGAGAGCGATTGGGAGTGTGAGAGAGAGAGACTGGGAGTGTGAGAGAGAGAGATTGGGACTGTGAGAGAGAGAGATTGGGAGTGTGAGAGAGAGATTGGGAGTGAGAGAGAGACTGGGAGTGTGAGAGAGAGAGAGACTGGGAGTGAGTGAGAGAGAGAGAGAGAGAGATTGGGAGTGTGAGAGAGAGAGATTGGGAGTGTGAGAGAGAGAGAGAGAGATTGGGAGTGAGAGAGAGAGACTGGGAGTGAGAGAGAGAGAGATTGGGAGTGTGAGAGAGAGAGATTGGGAGTGAGAGAGAGAGAGATTGGGAGTGAGAGAGA
Organism: Somniosus microcephalus; assembly: GCF_052327205.1. Taxonomy (NCBI): domain Eukaryota; kingdom Metazoa; phylum Chordata; class Chondrichthyes; order Squaliformes; family Somniosidae; genus Somniosus; species Somniosus microcephalus. The sequence continues at coordinate 347,921,133 of NC_140990.1, read as the reverse complement.
GAGAGAGATTGGGAGTGTGAGAGAGAGAGATTGGGAGTGTGAGAGAGAGAGATTGGGAGTGTGAGAGAGAGAGATTGGGAGTGTGAGAGAGAGGGACATTGGGAGTGTGAGAGAGAGATTGGGAGTGTGAGAGAGAGATTGGGAGTGTGAGAGAGAGAGAGACTGGGAGTGTGAGAGAGAGAGATTGGGAGTGTGAGAGAGAGACTGGGAGTGTGAGAGAGAGAGACTGGGAGTGAGAGTGAGAGAGAGAGACTGGGAGTGAGAGAGAGAGATTGGGAGTGTGAGAGAGAGAGATTGGGAGTGTAAGAGAGAGAGAGATTGGGAGTGTAAGAGAGAGAGAGATTGGGAGTGTGAGAGAGGGAGAGACTGGGAGTGTGAGAGAGAGATTCGGAGTGTGAGAGAGAGACATTGGGAGTGTGAGAGAGAGAGATTGGGAGTGTGAGAGAGAGAGAGACTGGGAGTGTGAGAGAGAGACTGGGAGTGTGAGAGAGAGAGAGATTGGGAGTGTGAGAGAGAGAGAGATTGGGAGTGTGAGAGAGAGAGCGATTGGGAGTGTGAGAGAGAGAGAGATTGGGAGTGTGAGAGAGAGAGAGATTGGGAGTGTGAGAGAGAGAGAGATTGGGAGTGTGAGAGAGAGAGAGATTGGGAGTGAGAGAGAGACTGGGAGTGTGTGAGAGAGAGAGACTGGCAGTGCGAGAGAGAGAGAGAGATTGGGAGTGTGAGAGAGAGAGAGAGATTGGGAGTGTGAGAGAGAGAGAGAGATTGGGAGTGTGAGAGAGAGAGTGATTGGGAGTGTGAGAGAGAGACTGGGAGTGAGAGAGATTGGGAGTGTGAGAGAGAGAGAGATTGGGAGTGTGAGAGAGAGATTGGGAGTGTGAGAGAGAGATTGGGAGTGTGAGGGAGAGAGAGAGATTGGGAGTGTGAGAGAGAGAGAGATTGGGAGTGTGAGAGAGAGAGGTTGGGAGTGAGAGAGAGAGAGAGATTGGGAGTGTGAGAGAGAGAGAGATTGGGAGTGTGAGAGAGAGAGAGATTGGGAGTGTGAGAGAGAGAGAGATTGGGAGTGTGAGAGAGAGAGATTGGGAGTGAGAGAGAGAGAGAGATTGGGAGTGTGAGAGAGAGAGATTGGGAGTGAGAGAGAGAGACTGGGAGTATGAGAGAGACTGGGAGTGAGAGAGAGAGATTGGGAGTGTGAGAGAGAGAGAGACTGGGAGTGTGAGAGAGAGAGAAACTGGAAGTGTGAGAGAGAGAGATTGGGAGCGTGAGAGAGAGAGATGGAGTGTGAGAGAGAGAGAGACGGAGTGAGAGAGAGAGATTGGGAGTGCGTGAGAGAGAGAGATTGGGAGTGTGAGAGAGAGAGATTGGGAGTGTGAGAGAGAGAGACTGGGAGTGTGAGAGAGAGAGACTGGGAGTGTGAGAGAGAGAGAGAGATTGGGAGTGTGAGAGAGACTGGGAGTGTGAGAGAGAGAGAGACTGGGAGTGAGTGAGAGAGAGAGAGAGAGATTGGGAGTGTGAGAGAGAGAGATTGGGAGTGTGAGAGAGAGAGAGAGAGAGATTGGGAGTGAGAGAGAGAGAGATTGGGAGTGTGAGAGAGAGAGATTGGGAGTGTGTGAGAGGGAGAGACTGGGAGTGTGAGAGAGAGATTGGGAGTGTGAGAGAGCGAGAGAGAGAGAGAGAGACTGGGAGTGTGAGAGAGAGAGAGATTGGGAGTGTGAGAGAGAGAGAGATTGGGAGTGTGAGAGGGAGAGAGACTGGGAGTGTGAGAGAGAGACTGGGAGTGTGAGAGAGAGAGATTGGGAGTGAGAGAGAGAGATTGGGAGTGTGAGAGAGAGAGATTGGGAGTGTGAGAGAGAGAGATTGGGAGTGAGAGTGAGAGAGAGAGAGAGAGACTGGGAGTGAGAGAGAGAGATTGGGAGTGTGAGAGAGAGAGATTGGGAGTGTGAGAGAGAGAGAGATTGGGAGTGTGAGAGAGAGAGAGACTGGGAGTGTGAGAGAGAGAGATTGGGAGTGTGAGAGAGAGAGATTGGGAGTGTGAGAGAGAGAGAGACTGGGAGTGAGAGTGAGAGAGAGAGAGAGAGACTGGGAGTGAGAGAGAGAGATTGGGAGTGTGAGAGAGAGAGATTGGGAGTGTGAGAGAGAGAGAGATTGGGAGTGTGTGAGAGAGAGATTGGGAGTGTGAGAGAGAGAGATTGGGAGTGTGAGAGAGAGAGAGACTGGGAGTGAGAGAGAGAGAGATTGGGAGTGTGAGAGAGATTGGGAGTGAGAGAGAGATTGGGAGTGAGAGAGAGATTGGGAGTGTGAGAGAGAGAGAGATTGGGAGTGTGAGTGAGAGAGATTGGGAGTGAGAGAGAGAGAGATTGGGAGTGTGAGAGAGAGAGACAGATTGGGAGTGTGAGAGAGAGAGAGAGAGACTGGGAGTGTGAGAGAGAGAGATTGGGAGTGTGAGAGAGAGAGAGAGATTGGGAGTGTGAGAGAGAGAGAGATTGGGAGTGTGAGAGAGAGAGACTGGGAGTGTGAGAGAGACTGGGAGTGTGTGAGAGAGAGAGATTGGGAGTGTGAGAGAGAGAGAGACTGGGAGTGTGAGAGAGAGAGAGACTGGGAGTGTGAGAGAGAGAGAGACTGGGAGTGAGAGAGAGAGACTGGGAGTGTGAGAGAGAGACTGGGAGTGTGAGAGAGAGAGATTGGGAGTGAGAGAGAGGGAGATTGGGAGTGTGAGAGAGAGACTGGGAGTGTGAGAGAGAGAGAGACTGGGAGTGTGAGAGAGAGAGAGACTGGGAGTGTGAGAGAGAAAGAGAGACTGGGAGTGAGAGAGAGAGAGAGAGTGATTGGGAGCGTGAGAGAGAGAGAGACGGAGTGTGAGAGAGAGAGACTGTGAGTGAGAGAGAGATTGGGAGTGTGAGAGAGAGACTGGGAGTGTGAGAGAGAGAGATTGGGAGTGTGAGAGAGAGACTGGGAGTGTGAGAGAGAGAGAGACTGGGAGTGTGAGAGAGAGAGAGAGACTGGGAGTGTGAGAGACAGAGAGACTGGGAGTGTGAGAGAGAAAGAGAGACTGGGAGTGAGAGAGAGAGAGAGAGAGAGATTGGGAGCGTGAGAGAGAGAGAGACGGAGTGTGAGAGAGAGAGAGACTGTGAGTGAGAGAGAGAGATTGGGAGTGTGAGAGAGAGACTGGGAGTGTGAGAGAGAGAGATTGGGAGAGAGAGAGAGAGAGAGAGCCATTAAAAAATCAATCCAAATAGAAATCCCAATTGGCATTTGGCTCAAAATTTTCAAATCAGTAATTGAACCAATTGCACTCTATGGCAGTGAGGTGTGGGGACCGCTAACACAACAAGAATTTGCAAAATGGGACAAACACCCAATTGAGATCCTACATGCAGAATTCTGTAAAAGTATACTCCGGACTCAAACGAAAACCGTAAACAATGCATGCAGGGCAGAACTAGGCCAATATCCATTAATAATCACTATCCAAAAAAGAGCCACCAAATTTTGGAAACACCTAGAAATGAGCAACCCCCAATGCTATCACTACGAAGCCCTGAAATGCCAAGAGAGGACCATAAAGAAGAATACCCTCAGTCAACTAGTCCTGGGACTCAGTGAAGTAACTACTAACACTACTAACAATAACCAGCCCCAGGACAGTGACAGCATAACACAAAGAATTCGACCCAACACAATCGTCGCTGAGCAAAAGGAAAAATATCTGTCATATTGGGCAGAAACAACAAAAACCCAAAGCAAACTCAATTGCTACTTGGCCCTAAACAGACAATACAACATGGCCGATTACCTGACCATGGTAAAGGATAGCAAACTGAGAAAAACCTTGACAATGTACAGACCTAGTGAACATAACCTGGCGATTGAAAAAGGTAGACACAGACAGACCCAGCTACCAAGAGAGGACAGGATATGCTCTCACTGCAGTCAGGGAGTGGTGGAGACAGAGATGCACTTCCTCACAGCTTGTAGAAAATATCAGGACATAAGGGAGAATTTCTACCCAAAATTCACAAAAATATGCCCGGAATTCTGAAATTTGAATGACGACCAAAAACTCCCATACCTACCAGGGGAAGAGAGAAATTGCATAACACTAGCGGCACACTATGTTACAGCTTGCCATAAACAGAGGGACAACCAGCAAATATAAAAGAGTATATATAAATTATATGAAAGTATATATTTATACACTCAGGGATATATCTGTTTATACACTGTATGGATAGATCTGTATTTTTGTGAACAAACATGAATGTTTTCCGATGCTTTGGCAACATAAGATGTAACTTGTCATGCCAATAAAGCGATTTGCATTGAATTCAATTGAATTGAGTGTGAGAGAGAGAGAGATTGGGAGTGAGAGAGAGACTGGGAGTGTGAGAGAGAGAGAGAGAGAGATTGGAAGTGTGAGAGAGAGAGAGAGATTGGAAGTGTGAGAGAGAGAGATTGGGAGTGTGAGAGACAGAGAGATTGGGAGTGAGAGAGAGACTGGGAGTGTGAGAGAGAGAGAGACTGGGAGTGAGTGAGAGAGAGATTGGAAGTGTGAGAGAGACTGGGAGTGAGTGAGAGAGAGAGAGATTGGGAGTGTGAGAGAGAGATTGGGAGTGAGAGAGAGACTGGGAGTGTGAGAGAGAGACTGGGAGTGTGAGAGAGAGAGATTGGGAGTGTGTGAGAGAGAGAGATTGGGAGTGTGTGAGACAGAGACTGGGAGTGTGAGAGAGAGATTGGGAGTGTGAGAGAGAGAGAGACTGGGCGTGTGAGAGAGAGAGATTGGGAGTGAGAGAGAGAGAGATTGGGAGTGAGAGAGAGAGAGAGATTGGGAGTGTGAGAGAGAGAGATTGGGAGTGAGAGAGAGAGAGATTGGGAGTGTGAGAGAGAGAGAGATTGGGAGTGTGAGAGAGAGAGATTGGGAGCGTGAGAGAGAGATTGGGAGTGTGAGAGAGAGAGATTGGGAGTGTGAGAGAGAGAGAGATTGGGAGTGTGAGAGAGAGAGAGATTGGGAGTGTGAGAGAGAGATTGGGAGTGTGAGAGAGAGAGAGACTGGGAGTGTGAGAGAGAGACTGGAAGTGTGAGAGAGAGAGTGCGAGTGAGAGAGAGAGAGAGAGATTGGGAGTGTGAGAGAGAGAGAGATTGGGAGTGAGAGAGAGAGAGATTGGGAGTGAGAGAGAGAGAGATTGGGAGTGCAAGAGAGAGAGAGATTGGGAGTGTGAGAGAGAGCGAGATTGGGAGTGAGAGAGAGATTGGGAGTGTGAGAGAGAGAGACTGGGAGTGAGAGTGAGAGAGAGACTGGGAGTGAGAGAGATTGGGAGTGTGAGAGAGAGAGATTGGGAGTGTGAGAGAGTGAGAGAGATTGGGATTGTGAGAGAGAGAGTTGGGAGTGTGAGAGAGAGAGAGACTGGGAGTGTGAGAGAGAGACTGGGAGTGAGAGAGAGAGAAATTGGGAGTGTGAGAGAGAGAGATTGGGAGTGTGAGAGAGAGAGAGAGACTGGGAGTGTGAGAGAGAGAGAGAGACTGGGAGTGTGAGAGAGAGAGAGACTGGGAGTGAGAGAGAGAGAGAGAGAGAGATTGGGAGTTTGAGAGAGAGAGATTGGGAGTGTGAGAGACAGAGACTGGGAGTGTGAGAGAGAGACTGGGAGTGTGAGAAAGATTGGGAGTGTGAGAGAGAGAGAGGCGCCGCGCAACCGACCGTTCAAAGCAAAACAGCGGCCGGAGGATCGGAGCCAGAACAGCGCAGGAAAACCCGGGAACAGAGAGAGAGAAACCGGGAACAGAGAGAGAGAACTCCAAAACAGGGAGAGAGAGAGAGCAGAGCCCGAGCAGCAACCGGAGCACGGAGCCTGAAGCCGGAGAAAGGCCCGAGGAACCGGGCCGAGCGAGGCACCGGAGAGAAGGAGAGCGAGCAGCAACAGGAGTCGACCCAGACCGGGAGGAGCGGCCCGAGCCAGTCAAAGAGGCGAGTGGAGAGGTAGGGGTGCCGGATCGGGTCGGGCCTGGAGAGCGAGCAAGCCCGGGGCCTGAAATCCGAGAAACTCCGGGGTCGGAGAGACTCGGCCGGGCCGGGACTGCACAGCCGAGCCGAGGGGCTGGGACCAGGGCAGAGGCCCGGAGAACGAGCAAGCCCGGGGCCTGAAAACCGAGAAACTCCGGGATCGGAGAAACTCGGACAAACACCGGGCCGGGCGGGGACTGCACAGCCGAGCCGAGGGGCTGGGACCAGGGCAGAAACAGCCTGAGACCGACGCGAGGAGAGAGAGGAAAACTCCGGGTCCGGAGGAAAAAAGCTATACCTAGATCTACCTAAATTTAGTTAACCTAGAAAAAGAACAACAAACCCGAAGAAAAAAAAAAAGAAAAAAAGAAAAAAAAAAAAAAAAAGAAAGAAAGAAAAAAAAAGGAATAGAAACCAGAGAGAAACGATAAACAACCCGAACCAGGAACCTGTGAGAGAGAGAGAGAGAAACTTTTAAGAGCAGCTATATCAAAGATGAACCCCTGAAAAACTCTCAATTTTGGACCTAAAAGTGGGATAAGGTGGAACACGACACAAAAAAGAGAAAAAAAGTTATCTACCTGAGACAAAACAAACGACTACAATGAGCAGGGAAATGAAATATCCTGAGCAATGCACAAAAAATAAAGCAAAGGAAAAACACAAGGACATAACACTAAAAAGTAACCCAGAGGTCCTCTACGTTGACTATACCACACACAAAGGGATTAAGACGAAGAACAACCTCATATTCTACACCGACTCCATTCCCTCATGGAAGGAGACTTTACAAAAATACTACGCATACGTCTCCAGCGAAGGTATTGGCAGTGGAGGCAGACTGAAAATATGTAAAGATGGAAATCTAGATAAAGATGACCCCCTGCTAACCATAAGCTACTACAACAAAAAAGGAAAGATCATGATACAGGGGAATGTAGAAAGTCTGGACTCCTTCGAAAAGGAATTCCCCCAGCTGAAAACTAAGGCAGACACAAATAGGACCAATGGACAGGAGGCAAAAGAGAATCGAACAGAGGATGATGAGAGCCAAGCGGAGGAAGAAGAAGAGAGTCCAGCAGAGACACACACCTCCCTGACCATCTCCACCCCCCCCACACCTCTCAACGCAAACAAACTGCTGAAAGAGAGTCTGTCCAAACTAGAACTCGAATTCAACGAATACAGAGAAACACAGACCAAGAACTGGACGGAGGAACTCAAACAGCTGAAAATGGAAAACGAGTCCACCATCCACAATCTGAGAAAGACCGTAGAGGAACAAATAAATAAGATCAAAGAACTCCATACCCAACTAAACAAAATGACGGAGGCCGTAGAAAGGCTCAGCAGGCAACACAAACCTCTTAAGGTCCAAAAAACAACACACACAAGGACACAGAACCCGTCGGATGCCACCCCACACGAGGACACACCGAAAGCCACAAACCCCGCTCCTGCCACACAGCTCACCACAGAAACCCAGCCAACAACCAGCCCTCAGTCGAGTCCTGCCCAGACTACCGCTACCCAGTCCTCACACACAGGGACGCAGAACCCGTCAGATGCCCCCCCACACGAGGACACACCGAAAGCCTCAAACCCCGCTCCTGCCACACAACATATCCCAGAAACCCAGCCAACAACCAGCCATCAGTCGAGTCCTGCCCAGACTACTGCTACCCAGTCTGAAAAACCAGCCCCTCAGGCGGTCCTGCTGACCGACTCCAACGGAAAGTTTCTGGACCCCCAGAGGCTGTTCCCAGGTCATCAAGTCCTGAAAAAATGGTGCAGCAACACAGAACATGCAATGAAGATCCTGAACAAAGAATCCCTTGGAAGCCCCAAATGGCTTGTGATCCACACAGGCACAAACGACCTACGCACCCTACGGGAAGGCACTGCTAGGGCGGTGAGCAGGATGGCGGAAAAGGCCAGCAAGGAATTCCCCGAGGCGCGGATCGTGATCTCCACACTACTGCCCAGAAAGGACACCCCAGCCTATATAATCCACAACACCAACAGGGAGATCGACACGAGATGTTCTGTCTTCCCCAACGTCTACCTGGCCCATCATCCAAACATCAACACAAGGGACCTCTATGACGAAATACATCTACTCAAACAGCGGATGTGGGTCTTTGCAAAAAACCTCATAAACACTGCCAAAAGACGCAGCCCTCCCACCCCCTCTACCATTGGGAGCCGTAACCCAAACAGGACCACCAATGTCCCCCACCCCCCTTTACAAAACCAACAACAGAACCCAAGACCCCCCTCTAGACCACAGACTGTAGACCAAGAACTGAGAAAGATCATGACGATGCTGAACAGCCTGATAGAAAGCCGGAGAAATTATTAATATTGTTATTTATCATTATCATTATTGTTATCTTATCAGTATTATTACTACTATTAGATAGATATATGTGCATGCCTCATGAAATTTATACTAAATCATCATTTAGCATTATAGAAAATAGTGTTTCCACACTCATCCCACAAAATAGGTCCATTTTATTTCGTTTTATTGAACTATATAAATGCGTTCTTTCCACATAAGCTGCTGGAATATCCAGGGCCTCCGCTCCTCAACTTTTGGGATGAAGAGTACAGACCCTGAATTCCTAAAAGCTATAAAAGACATTGATATAATTGTGTTAACAGAAACATGGTGCCAAAAGGACATGCCGACCCACTGTCCCCCAATGTACCATGAAATTATTGTGCCTTCAGTAAAGAACATTAAGACACGCAAGGGCAGAACCTCCGGGGGAATCCTGGTGTGGTATAAAGGAGAACTGAACAAACACATCTCACCGATAAAACAGGGAAAATCACACGTATGGCTAAAATTAGATAAAAATATAGGAATAGAAAAAAACGATGTTTACTTATGTGCGATCTACATACCTCCAATAGAATCGCCATATTTTGAAGAGGAGATATTTGACACTCTCCACATGGAAATCAGCCATTTCCAGGCCCAAGGAAAGGTGCTACTATGTGGGGACCTAAATGCAAGGACAGGATGTGAACCTGACTTCATAGACCCACAGGGCAACAACCATGTGTTTGGCCAGACCCCTCTATATGTCACACCAGCCATCGCAAACCGAAACAACCTCGATTGTGAAATAAATAAAAGCGGTAGGGAGGTAGTGCAACTCTGCCGAGCCTTAGGCCTGTACATAGTTAACGGTAGGTTCAGAGGGGACTCCTTAGGGAGACTCACATATTCCTCAACTCTTGGGTCTAGTGTGGTGGATTATACAATCACTGACCTGGACCCCTGCGATATCAACGCATTCACTGTCAGGCAGCAATCCCCCCTCTCAGACCATAACCAAATAAATGTGTACCTTAAACTTTCTGCCCAAACTACAGACACAAAAAAGGAACCCAGTAAGCTACATAAAATAAACCAGACATACAGATGGGCCCCAGACAGTGGAGATAAATTCATCACAGCACTAAATTCACCTGATCTCACAAGTAAAATTTCAAAATTTAAAGAAAATCTATATGAGATCACCAGAGATGGGGTAAACATGGCCATAGAGGATATAAATATGATCTTTCATGAGGCAGCTGTAAAAGCCGACCTCGTGAAACAGAAGAGGAAGAGTCACAAAAGACAAAATAAAAATAAGAAATGGTTTGACCACGAATGCAAAAATGCCAGAAAAGACCGGAGAAAAATATCAAACCAAAAGCATCGCCAACCAAACAATCCGGACCTACGTACTAGATACAATGAAACCCTCAAAAGATATAAACACACCATTAGGAACAAAACACAAAACTATACCCACAAAATACTAGAAGAAATTGAAAACTCCACCAACCCAAAACAATTCTGGGAAATGTGGAATAACCTGAGTACAACACAATTGCAAGCATTACCAATCCAAGATGGCGACATCTGGAGAACACATTTTGAAAACCTCTACAAAGACATCCCAATAAACGAAACAAACCCAAGTCAACATCAGGTCACAGAAAAACTCCACACATTAGAAGCAACAATCAAAGACAACCAAAACCCTCTAGACTCCCCAATCACATGGAAAGAAATGGCCACAAAAACAAAATCTCTCCACCTAAAGAAAGCCTGTGGCCCAGACAACATCAAAAATGAAATGCTCAAGTTCAGCAATATGGAGATGCAGGGTGCGGTACTCAAATTATTCAACATCATATTACGTTCAGGCTGTTTTCCCGATATCTGGTGCCAAGGACTAATCTCCCCCATATATAAAAGCGGAAACAAATCAGACCCAAATAACTACCGCGGCATCTGTGTCAACAGTTGTCTAGGGAAGTTATTCTGCAGTATTCTAAATAGTAGATTACTTGATTTTCTTAACAAACATAATATCCTCAGAAAAAACCAAATAGGCTTTCTTCCAAAACACCGCACCGCCGACCATATCTATACCCTTCACACCCTCATTGAAAAACATATACACCAAACAAAAAATGGGAAAATATTCGCCTGTTTCATCGACTTCAAGAAAGCCTTTGACTCTATATGGCACGAAGGGCTCTATTATAAACTTCTTCAATGTGGAATAGGGGGCAAAGTCTATGACCTTATTAAATCAATGTATCTGAAAAACAAATGCGGGGTCAAAATTGGAGACAAACGCACCGATTTCTTCACCCAGAGAAGAGGCGTCCGGCAGGGCTGCAATTTGAGCCCGACCCTGTTCAACATATACATAAATGAATTAGCAGACATGCTGGAGCAAAGCGAGTCACCAGGTCTCCGTCTCCTAGATGGAGAAGTGAAATCCCTGTTCTATGCGGACGACCTGGTTCTGCTGTCTCCCACAGAACAGGGATTACAGCAACAACTAGACCTACTCGACAAATACTGCCAAAATTGGGCTCTAACAGTAAATCTAAAGAAAACCAACATCATGATTTTTCAAAAAAGGCCCAGATGTCAGGAAAACAAATACCAGTTTACCCTCAGTGATATCACTATAGGACACACTATGAGCTACACCTACCTTGGTCTAACTATTACAGCATCAGGGAGCTTCAGCATAGCAGTGAATGCACTAAAAGAAAAAGCCCGAAGAGCCCTATATGCAATAAAAAGAAAATTCTACAACATCCAAATCCCAATCAAAATCTGGCTCAAAATATTTGACAGCATAATCCTACCCATTGCACTGTACGGTAGTGAAGTATGGGGCCCGCTAAATCACCAAAGCTACACTAAATGGGAAAAACATACAATAGAAGCCCTACATGCAGAATTCTGCCGAAGCATCCTTCGCACCCAAAGGAAAACGCCAACAAATGCATGCAGAGCCGAACTAGGCAGATACCCACTGATAATAAACATCCAAAAACGAGCACTAAACTTCCTAAATCACCTCAAATCTAGCTCCCCAGACACCCTTCATTTCAAAGCCTTTCAGACCCAAGAGCTAAACCCAGAAAAGAGTCCCCTGAGTCAGCTGCTACGGAAACTAAGTACTCAGCCGGACCCTGACCAGCCCCAGACCAACACAGCCGCCCAAACACCAATCCGAGTGAACCAAATCATTAAAAAATGCAAAGAAACCTACCTGGAACATTGGAACAAAATAACCGAAAGCCAAAGCAGATTAGAATGTTACCGGGCCCTAAAAAGAGAATATAAACTGGCAGACTACCTCACGACCATCAGAGACACAAAACAGAGACAGACCCTCACCAGGTACAGACTAAGCGACCACAAACTGGAAATTGAAAAAGGCAGATACAAGAAATCCTGGCAGCCTAGAGAGAATAGAATATGCGATCAATGTCTGGCTGGCGAGGTTGAAACAGAAATGCATTTCCTCCTAAAATGCGAAAAATTCAACACATCAAGAAACATATTATTCAACAAGCTAAGCCAAACAACCCCAGATTTCAAGGAATTGGATGATCTGTCAAAATTGAGATTAGTCCTAGGAGAAGGAGACAGACCATACCTTGGGGCCAAATATGTAACAACATGTCACAACCTGAGGACTGTTTAAAATTAAGACTGTTTAAAATTAATATTGAACGTACCAAATGAAGTACAAAGACTGTTTAAAATTAATATTGTTTAAAAGTAATATTGTATGTACCCAACAAATGTCAAATCGATTGACACCTACAGAATGTTGGAAAACTGTACCTTTTTGCTATGTAAGCTTTGGCAATATGGTTCTCTGTAAACTTTCATGCCAATAAAGCATTTTAATTGGAATTGGAATTGGAAATTGGAATTGGAATTGGGAGTGTGAGAGAGAGAGAGAGACTGGGAGTGTGAGAGAGAGACTGGGAGTGTGAGAGAGAGAGATTGGGAGTGTGAGAGAGAGCGATTGGGAGTGTGAGAGAGAGAGACTGGGAGTGTGAGAGAGAGAGACTGGGACTGTGAGAGAGAGAGATTGGGAGTGTGAGAGAGAGATTGGGAGTGAGAGAGAGACTGGGAGTGTGAGAGAGAGAGAGACTGGGAGTGAGTGAGAGAGAGAGAGAGAGAGATTGGGAGTGTGAGAGAGAGAGATTGGGAGTGTGAGAGAGAGAGAGAGAGATTGGGAGTGAGAGAGAGAGACTGGGAGTGAGAGAGAGAGAGATTGGGAGTGTGAGAGAGAGAGATTGGGAGTGAGAGAGAGAGAGATTGGGAGTGAGAGAGAGAGAGAGATTGGGAGTGTGAGAGAGAGAGATTGGGAGTGTGAGAGAGAGAGATTGGGAGTGTGAGAGAGAGAGATTGGGAGTGTGAGAGAGAGGGACATTGGGAGTGTGAGAGAGAGATTGGGAGTGTGAGAGAGAGATTGGGAGTGTGAGAGAGAGAGAGACTGGGAGTGTGAGAGAGAGAGATTGGGAGTGTGAGAGAGAGACTGGGAGTGTGAGAGAGAGAGACTGGGAGTGAGAGTGAGAGAGAGAGACTGGGAGTGAGAGAGAGAGATTGGGAGTGTGAGAGAGAGAGATTGGGAGTGTAAGAGAGAGAGAGATTGGGAGTGTGAGAGAGGGAGAGACTGGGAGTGTGAGAGAGAGATTCGGAGTGTGAGAGAGAGACATTGGGAGTGTGAGAGAGAGAGATTGGGAGTGTGAGAGAGAGAGAGAGATTGGGAGTGTGAGAGAGAGAGAGAGATTGGGAGTGTGAGAGAGAGAGTGATTGGGAGTGTGAGAGAGAGACTGGGAGTGAGAGAGATTGGGAGTGTGAGAGAGAGAGAGATTGGGAGTGTGAGAGAGAGATTGGGAGTGTGAGAGAGAGATTGGGAGTGTGAGGGAGAGAGAGAGATTGGGAGTGTGAGAGAGAGAGAGATTGGGAGTGTGAGAGAGAGAGGTTGGGAGTGAGAGAGAGAGAGAGATTGGGAGTGTGAGAGAGAGAGAGATTGGGAGTGTGAGAGAGAGAGAGATTGGGAGTGTGAGAGAGAGAGAGATTGGGAGTGTGAGAGAGAGAGATTGGGAGTGAGAGAGAGAGAGAGATTGGGAGTGTGAGAGAGAGAGATTGGGAGTGAGAGAGAGAGACTGGGAGTATGAGAGAGACTGGGAGTGAGAGAGAGAGATTGGGAGTGTGAGAGAGAGAGAGACTGGGAGTGTGAGAGAGAGAGAAACTGGAAGTGTGAGAGAGAGAGATTGGGAGCGTGAGAGAGAGAGACGGAGTGTGAGAGAGAGAGAGACGGAGTGAGAGAGAGAGATTGGGAGTGCGTGAGAGAGAGAGATTGGGAGTGTGAGAGAGAGAGATTGGGAGTGTGAGAGAGAGAGACTGGGAGTGTGAGAGAGAGAGACTGGGAGTGTGAGAGAGAGAGAGAGATTGGGAGTGTGAGAGAGACTGGGAGTGTGAGAGAGAGAGAGACTGGGAGTGAGTGAGAGAGAGAGAGAGAGATTGGGAGTGTGAGAGAGAGAGATTGGGAGTGTGAGAGAGAGAGAGAGACCAGCCCCAGACCAACACAGCCGCCCAAACACCAATCCGAGTGAACCAAATCATTAAAAAATGCAAAGAAACCTACCTGGAACATTGGAACAAAATAACCGAAAGCCAAAGCAGATTAGAATGTTACCGGGCCCTAAAAAGAGAATATAAACTGGCAGACTACCTCACGACCATCAGAGACACAAAACAGAGACAGACCCTCACCAGGTACAGACTAAGCGACCACCAACTGGAAATTGAAAAAGGCAGATACAAGAAATCCTGGCAGCCTAGAGAGAATAGAATATGCGATCAATGTCTGGCTGGCGAGGTTGAAACAGAAATGCATTTCCTCCTAAAATGCGAAAAATTCAACACATCAAGAAACATATTATTCAACAAGCTAAGCCAAACAACCCCAGATTTCAAGGAATTGGATGATCTGTCAAAATTGAGATTAGTCCTAGGAGAAGGAGACAGACCATACCTTGGGGCCAAATATGTAACAACATGTCACAACCTGAGGACTGTTTAAAATTAAGACTGTTTAAAATTAATATTGAACGTACCAAATGAAGTACAAAGACTGTTTAAAATTAATATTGTTTAAAAGTAATATTGTATGTACCCAACAAATGTCAAATCGATTGACACCTACAGAATGTTGGAAAACTGTACCTTTTTGCTATGTAAGCTTTGGCAATATGGTTCTCTGTAAACTTTCATGCCAATAAAGCATTTTAATTGGAATTGGAATTGGAATTGGAATTGGAGATTGGGAGTGAGAGAGAGAGAGATTGGGAGTGTGAGAGAGAGAGATTGGGAGTGTGTGAGAGGGAGAGACTGGGAGTGTGAGAGAGAGATTGGGAGTGTGAGAGAGCGAGAGAGAGAGAGAGAGACTGGGAGTGTGAGAGAGAGAGAGATTGGGAGTGTGAGAGAGAGAGAGATTGGGAGTGTGAGAGGGAGAGAGACTGGGAGTGTGAGAGAGAGACTGGGAGTGTGAGAGAGAGAGATTGGGAGTGAGAGAGAGAGATTGGGAGTGTGAGAGAGAGATTGGGAGGTGAGAGAGAGAGATTGGGAGTGTGAGAGAGAGAGATTGGGAGTGAGTGAGAGAGAGAGAGAGAGACTGGGAGTGAGAGAGAGATTGGAGTGTGAGAGAGAGAGATTGGGAGTGTGAGAGAGAGAGATTGGAGTGTGAGAGAGAGAGAGACTGGGAGTGTGAGAGAGAGAGATTGGGAGTGTGAGAGAGAGAGATTGGGAGTGTGAGAGAGAGAGAGACTGGGAGTGAGAGTGAGAGAGAGAGAGAGACTGGAGTGAGAGAGAGAGATTGGGATGTGAGAGAGAGAGATTGGGAGTGTGAGAGAGAGAGATTGGGAGTGTGTGAGAGAGAGATTGGGAGTGTGAGAGAGAGATTGGGAGTGTGAGAGAGAGAGACTGGGAGTGTAGAGAGAGAGATGGGAGTGTGAGAGAGAGGAGTTGAGTGAGTGTGAGAGAGAGATTGGGAGTGTGAGAGAGGAGTGATTGGGTGTGTGTGAGTGTGGTGTGGAGTGGGTGTGTGTGATTGGGTGTGTGTGTGAGATTGGGAGTGTGTGAGTGGTGGTTTGTTTGGGTGAGTGGTGAGTGTGTTGGTGAGTGGAGTGTGTGAGTTGGTTGGTGTGAGTGTGAGAGGTGTGTGTGAGGTGAGTGTGTGGTGTGTGTGAGGAGTTTGGGAGTGGTGAGTGAGAGTGTGTGGTGTGTGTGAGGTTGGGTGTGTTGGGGGTGTGTGAGGTGGTGGGTGTGTAGTGTGGGGTGGTGTGTTGTGTGTGGTTGTTTGTGTGTGGGGTTGTGTGTAGGTGTGTTGTGTGTAGGGTGGTGTGTGTGTTTGGGGGGGGTGTGTTGAGGTGGTGGTGTGTTTGGGTGGTGTGGTGGTGTGGGTTGTTTGAGGTGGGTGTGTTGTGGAGGTGGTTGTGTTGTGTGTTTAGGGTGTGTGTGTTGTGTAGGTGTGTGTTTGTTGTTGGGTGTGGGTGTGTTGAGTGGGTGTTGTGTAGGGGTGTTGTGTTGTTTGGTGTGGTGTGTTGTGTGGGTTTGTGTGTGTGGGTGTTGTGAGAGGTGTGGGTGTTGTTGTAGAGAGATAGATATTATAGGGTTGTGTGTGAGAGTAGAGAGAGAGATAGAGGAGTGAGTAGAGGAGAGAGATATGGAGTTGAGAGAGAGGAGATTTGAGTGAGAGAGAGATATAGGGAGTGTGAGAGAGAGACTGGGAGTAGTGAGAGAGAGAGATTAGGGAAGGGAGATGATGAGAGAGATATGAGTTGAGAGAGAGAGATGAGAGATTAGATAGAGAGATGGAGAGAGAGAGATAGATAGAGACGAGTGATAGATAGAGATAGATAAGTGAGTGAGAGAATAGAAATGGAGAGAGATGATAGATAAAGATATGAGATTAGAGATATAGAGAATTGGAGAGATAGATAGAGAGATAGGAAATTGAGAGAGAGAGAGAGTATAGACATGAGAGAGATATATATTTAGAAAAGGTTCTAGATATATATAGA
>NC_140990.1:347781329-347904219 GCF_052327205.1 Somniosus microcephalus | reverse complement strand
GTTTGGTGAGTGTGAGTTTGGTGTGAGTGAGCTTGGTGTGTGTGAGTTTGGTGTGAGTGAGTTTGGTGTGAGTGAGTATGTGTGAGTGAGTTTGGTGTGAGTGAGCTGGTGTGAGTGAGTTTGGTGTGAGTGAGTTTGGTGTGAGTGAGTTTGGTGTGAGTGAGTTTGTGTGAGTGAGTTTGGTGTGAGTGAGTTTGGTGTGAGTGAGTTTGGTGCGAGTGAGTTTGGTGTGAGTGAGTTTGGTGTGAGTGAGTTTGTGTGAGTGAGTTTGGTGTGAGTGAGTTGGGTGTGAGTGAGTTTGGTGTGAGTGAGTTTGGCATGTGTGTGAGTGAGTTTGTGTGAGTGAGTTTGGTGTGAGTGAATTTGGTGTGAGTGAGTTTGGTGTGAGTGAGTTTGGTGTGAGTGAGTTTGGTGTGAGTGAGTTTGTGTGAGTGAGTTTGGTGTGAGTGAGTTTGGTGTGAGTGAAATTGGTGTGAGTGAGTTTTGTGTGAGTGAGTTTGGTGTGAGTGAGTTTGGTGTGTGTGAGTTTGGTGTGAGTGAGTTGGTGTGAGTGAGTTTGGTGTGAGTGAGTTTGGTGTGTGTGAGTTTGGTGTGAGTGAGTTTGGTGTGAGTGTGTTTGGTGTGAGTGAGTTTGGTGTGAGTGTGTTGGTGTGAGTGAGTTTGTGTGAGTGAGTTTGGTGTGAGTGAGTTTGGTGTGAGTGAGTTTGGTGTCAGTGAGTTTGGTGTCAGTGATTTTGGTGTGTGAGAGTTTGTTGTGAGTGACTATGGTGTGAGTGAGTTTGTTGTGAGTGAGTTTGGTGTGAGTGAGTTCTGTGTGAGTGAGTTTGGTGTGAGTGAGTTTGGTGTGTGTGAGTTTGGTGTGAGTGTGTTAGGTGTGAGTGAGTTTGGTGTGTGTGAGTTTGGTGTGAGTGAGTTTGGTGTGAGTGAGTTTTGTGTGAGTGAGTTTGGTGTGAGTGAGTTTGGTGTGAGTGAGTTTGGTGTGAGTGAGTTTGGTGTGAGTGAGTTTGTGTGAGTGAGTTTGGTGTGAGTGAGTTTGTGAGTTTGGTGTGAGTGATTTTGGTGTATGGGAGTTTGGTGTGAGTGAGTTTGGTGTGAGTGAGTTTGGTGTGAGTGAGTTTGGTGTGACTGAGTTTGGTGTGACTGAGTTTGGTGTGTGTGAGTTTGGTGTGAGTGAGTTTAGTGTGAGTGAGTTTGGTGTGAGTGAGTTTGGTGTGAGTGAAATTGGTGTGAGTGAGTTTCGTGTGAGTGAGTTTGTTGTGAGTGAGTTTGGTGTGAGTGAGTTTGGTGTGAGTGAGTTTGGTGTGTGTGAGTTTGGTGTGAGTGAGTTTGGTGTGAGTGTGTTTGGTGTGTGTGAGTTTGGTGTGAGTGAGTTTGGTGTGAGTGAGTTTGGTGTGAGTGAGTTTGGTGTGAGTGTGTTTGGCGAGAGTGAGTTTGTGTGAGTGAGTTTGGTGTGAGTGAGTTTGGTGTGAGTGAGTTTGGTGTGAGTGAGTTTGGTGTGAGTGTGTTTGGCGAGAGTGAGTTTGTGTGAGTGAGTTTGGTGTGAGTGAGTTTGGTGTGAGTGAGTTTGGTGTGTGAGTTTGGTGTGAGTGAGTTTGGTGTGTGAGAGTTTGTTGTGAGTGACTTTGGTGTGAGTGATTTTGTTGTGAGTGAGTTTGGTGTGAGTGAGTTTGGTGTGAGTGAGATTGGTGTGATTGAGTTTGGTGTGAGTGAGTTTTGTGTGAGTGAATTTGGTGTGAGTGTGTTTGGTGTGAGTGAGTTTGGTGTGAGTGAGTTTGGTGTGAGTGAGTTTGGTGAGTGTGAGTTTGGTGTGAGTGAGCTTGGTGTGTGTGCAGTTTGGTGTGAGTGAGTTTGGTGTGAGTGAGTATGTGTGAGTGAGTTTGGTGTGAGTGAGCTGGTGTGAGTGAGTTTGGTGTGAGTGAGTTTGGTGTGAGTGAGTTTGGTGTGAGTGAGTTTGTGTGAGTGAGTTTGGTGTGAGTGAGTTTGGTGTGAGTGAGTTTGGTGCGAGTGAGTTTGGTGTGAGTGAGTTTGGTGTGAGTGAGTTTGTGTGAGTGAGTTTGGTGTGAGTGAGTTGGGTGTGAGTGAGTTTGGTGTGAGTGAGTTTGGTGTGAGTGAGTTTGGTGTGAGTGAGTTTGGTGTGATTGAGTTTGGTGTGAGTGAGTTTTGTGTGAGTGAATTTGGTGTGAGTGTGTTTGGTGTGAGTGAGTTTGTGTGAGTGAGATTGTTGTGAGTGAGTTTGGTGTGAGTGAGTTTGGTGTGAGTGAGTTTGGTGTGAGTGAGTTTGGTGAGTGTGAGTTTGGTGTGAGTGAGCTTGGTGTGTGTGAGTTTGGTGTGAGTGAGTTTGGTGTGAGTGAGTATGTGTGAGTGAGTTTGGTGTGAGTGAGCTGGTGTGAGTGAGTTTGGTGTGAGTGAGTTTGGTGTGAGTGAGTTTGGTGTGAGTGAGTTTGTGTGAGTGAGTTTGGTGTGAGTGAGTTTGGTGTGAGTGAGTTTGGTGCGAGTGAGTTTGGTGTGAGTGAGTTTGGTGTGAGTGAGTTTGTGTGAGTGAGTTTGGTGTGAGTGAGTTGGGTGTGAGTGAGTTTGGTGTGAGTGAGTTTGGCATGTGTGTGAGTGAGTTTGTGTGAGTGAGTTTGGTGTGAGTGAATTTGGTGTGAGTGAGTTTGGTGTGAGTGAGTTTGGTGTGAGTGAGTTTGGTGTGAGTGAGTTTGTGTGAGTGAGTTTGGTGTGAGTGAGTTTGGTGTGAGTGAAATTGGTGTGAGTGAGTTTTGTGTGAGTGAGTTTGGTGTGAGTGAGTTTGGTGTGTGTGAGTTTGGTGTGAGTGAGTTTGGTGTGAGTGAGTTTGGTGTGAGTGAGTTTGGTGTGTGTGAGTTTGGTGTGAGTGAGTTTGGTGTGAGTGTGTTTGGTGTGAGTGAGTTTGGTGTGAGTGTGTTTGGTGTGAGTGAGTTTGTGTGAGTGAGTTTGGTGTGAGTGAGTTTGGTGTGAGTGAGTTTGGTGTCAGTGAGTTTGGTGTCAGTGATTTTGGTGTGTGAGAGTTTGTTGTGAGTGACTATGGTGTGAGTGAGTTTGTTGTGAGTGAGTTTGGTGTGAGTGAGTTCTGTGTGAGTGAGTTTGGTGTGAGTGAGTTTGGTGTGTGTGAGTTTGGTGTGACTGTGTTTGGTGTGTGTGAGTTTGGTGTGAGTGAGTTTGGTGTGAGTGAGATTGTTGTGAGTGAGTTTGGTGTGAGTGAGTTTGGTGTGAGTGAGTTTGGTGTGAGTGAGTTTGGTGAGTGTGAGTTTGGTGTGAGTGAGCTTGGTGTGTGTGAGTTTGGTGTGAGTGAGTTTGGTGTGAGTGAGTATGTGTGAGTGAGTTTGGTGTGAGTGAGCTGGTGTGAGTGAGTTTGGTGTGAGTGAGTTTGGTGTGAGTGAGTTTGGTGTGAGTGAGTTTGTGTGAGTGAGTTTGGTGTGAGTGAGTTTGGTGTGAGTGAGTTTGGTGCGAGTGAGTTTGGTGTGAGTGAGTTTGGTGTGAGTGAGTTTGTGTGAGTGAGTTTGGTGTGAGTGAGTTGGGTGTGAGTGAGTTTGGTGTGAGTGAGTTTGGCATGTGTGTGAGTGAGTTTGTGTGAGTGAGTTTGGTGTGAGTGAATTTGGTGTGAGTGAGTTTGGTGTGAGTGAGTTTGGTGTGAGTGAGTTTGGTGTGAGTGAGTTTGTGTGAGTGAGTTTGGTGTGAGTGAGTTTGGTGTGAGTGAAATTGGTGTGAGTGAGTTTTGTGTGAGTGAGTTTGGTGTGAGTGAGTTTGGTGTGTGTGAGTTTGGTGTGAGTGAGTTTGGTGTGAGTGAGTTTGGTGTGAGTGTGTTTGGTGTGAGTGAGTTTGGTGTGAGTGAGTTTGTTGTGAGTGAGTTTGGTGTGAGTGAGTTTGGTGTGAGTGAGTTTGGTGTGTGTGAGTTTGGTGTGAGTGTGTTTGGTGTGTGTGAGTTTGGTGTGAGTGAGTTTGGTGTGAGTGAGTTTGGTGTGAGTGAGTTTGGTGAGAGTGAGTTTGGTGTGTGTGAGTTTGGTGTGAGTGAGCTTGGTGTGTGTGAGTTTGGTGTGAGTGAGTTTGGTGTGAGTGAGCATGTGTGAGTGAGTTTGGTGTGAGTGAGCTGGTGTGAGTGAGTTTGGTGTGAATGAGTTTGGTGTGAGTGAGTTTGGTGTGAGTGAGTTTGTGTGAGTGAGTTTGGTGTGAGTGAGTTTGGTGTGAGTGAGTTTTTTGTGAGTGAGTTTGGTGTGAGTGAGTTTGGTGTGAGTGAGTTTGGTGTGAGTGAGTTTGGTGTGTGTGAGTTTGGTGTGTGTGAGTTTGGTGTGAGTGAGTTTGGTGTGAGTGAGTTTGGTGTGAGTGAGTTTGGTGTGAGTGAGCATGTGTGAGTGAGTTTGGTGTGAGTGAGCTGGTGTGAGTGAGTTGGTGTGAATGAGTTTGGTGTGAGTGAGTTTGGTGTGAGTGAGTTTGTGTGAGTGAGTTTGGTGTGAGTGAGTTTGGTGTGAGTGAGTTTTTTGTGAGTGAGTTTGGTGTGAGTGAGTTTGGTGTGAGTGAGTTTGGTGTGAGTGAGTTTGGTGTGTGTGAGTTTGGTGTGTGTGAGTTTGGTGTGAGTGAGTTTGGTGTGAGTGAGTTTGGTGTGAGTGAGTTTGGTGTGAGTGACTTTGTGTGAGTGAGTTTGGTGTGAGTGAGTTTGGTGTGAGTGAGTTTGGTGTGTGTGAGTTTGGTGTGAGTGAGTTTGTGTGAGTGAGTTTGGTGTGAGTGAGTTTGGTGTGAGTGAGGTTGGTGTGTGTGACTTTGGTGTGAGTGAGTTTGGTGTGAGTGAGTTTGGTGTGAGTGAGTTTGGTGTGAGTGAGTTTGGTGTGAGTGAGTTTGGTGCGAGTGTGTTTGGTGTGTGTGAGTTGGGTGTGATTGAGTTTGGTGTGAGTGAGTTTGGTGTGAGTGAGTTTGGTGTGAGTGAGTTTGGAGTGAGTGAGTTTGGTGTGAGTGAGTTTGGTATGAGTGAGTTTGGTGTGTGTGAGTTTGGTGTGAGTGAGTTTGCTGTGAGTGAGCTTGGTGTGTGTGATTTTGGTGTGAGTGAGTTTGGTGTGAGTGAGTTTGGTGTGAGTGAGTTTGGTGTGTGTGAGTTTGGTGTGAGTGAGTTTGTGTGAGTGAGTTTGGTGTGAGTGAGTTTGGTGTGAGTGAGGTTGGTGTGTGTGACTTTGGTGTGAGTGAGTTTGGTGTGAGTGAGTTTGGAGTGAGTGAGTTTGGTGTGAGTGAGTTTGGTGTGAGTGAGTTTGGTGTGTGTGAGTTTGGTGTGTGTGAGTTTGGTGTGAGTGAGTTTGGTGTGAGTGAGTTTGGTGTGAGTGAGTTTGGTGTGAGTGAGTTTGGTGTGAGTGACATTGTGTGAGTGAGTTTGGTGTGAGTGAGTTTGGTGTGAGTGAGTTGGTGTGTGTGAGTTTGGTGTGAGTGAGTTTGTGTGAGTGAGTTTGGTGTGAGTGAGTTTGGTGTGACTGAGGTTGGTGTTTGTGACTTTGGTGTGAGTGAGTTTGGTGTGAGTGAGTTTGGTGTGAGTGAGTTTGGTGTGAGGGAGTTTGGTGTGAGTGAGTTTGGTGCTAGTGTGTTTGGTGTGTGTGAGTTGGGTGTGATTGAGTTGGTGTGAGTGAGTTTGGTGTGAGTGAGTTTGGTGTGAGTGAGTTTGGTGTGAGTGAGTTTGGTGTGATTGTGTTTGGTGTGAGTGAGTTTGGTGTGAGTGAATTTGGTGTGAGTGTGTTTGGTGTGAGTGAGTTTGGTGTGAGTGAGTTTGGTGTGAGTGAGTTTGTGTGAGTGAGTTTGGTGTGAGTGAGTTTGGTGTGAGTGAGTGAGTTTGGTGTGAGTGAGTTTGTTGTGAGTGAGTTTGGTGTGTGTGAGTTTGGTGTGAGTGTGTTAGGTGTGAGTGAGTTTGGTGTGTGTGAGTTTGGTGTGAGTGAGTTTGGTGTGAGTGAGTTTGGTGTGAGTGAGTTTTTTGTGAGTGAGTTTGGTGTGAGTGAGTTTGGTGTGAGTGAGTTTGGTGTGAGTGAGTTTGGTGTGTGTGAGTTTGGTGTGTGTGAGTTTGGTGTGAGTGAGTTTGGTGTGAGTGAGTTTGGTGTGAGTGAGTTTGGTGTGAGTGACTTTGTGTGAGTGAGTTTGGTGTGAGTGAGTTTGGTGTGAGTGAGTTTGGTGTGAGTGAGTTTGTGTGAGTGAGTTTGGTGTGAGTGAGTTTGGTGTGAGTGAGGTTGGTGTGTGTGACTTTGGTGTGAGTGAGTTTGGTGTGTGTGAGTTTGGTGTGAGTGAGTTTGGTGTGAGTGAGTTTGGTGTGAGTGAGTTTGGTGCGAGTGTGTTTGGTGTGTGTGAGTTGGGTGTGATTGAGTTTGGTGTGAGTGAGTTTGGTGTGAGTGAGTTTGGTGTGAGTGAGTTTGGAGTGAGTGAGTTTGGTGTGAGTGAGTTTGGTATGAGTGAATTTGGTGTGTGTGAGTTTGGTGTGAGTGAGTTTGCTGTGAGTGAGCTTGGTGTGTGTGATTTTGGTGTGAGTGAGTTTGGTGTGAGTGAGTTTGGTGTGAGTGAGTTTGGTGTGTGTGAGTTTGGTGTGAGTGAGTTTGTGTGAGTGAGTTTGGTGTGAGTGAGTTTGGTGTGAGTGAGGTTGGTGTGTGTGACTTTGGTGTGAGTGAGTTTGGTGTGAGTGAGTTTGGAGTGAGTGAGTTTGGTGTGAGTGAGTTTGGTGTGAGTGAGTTTGGTGTGTGTGAGTTTGGTGTGTGTGAGTTTGGTGTGAGTGAGTTTGGTGTGAGTGAGTTTGGTGTGAGTGAGTTTGGTGTGAGTGAGTTTGGTGTGAGTGACATTGTGTGAGTGAGTTTGGTGTGAGTGAGTTTGGTGTGAGTGAGTTTGGTGTGTGTGAGTTTGGTGTGAGTGAGTTTGTGTGAGTGAGTTTGGTGTGAGTGAGTTTGGTGTGACTGAGGTTGGTGTTTGTGACTTTGGTGTGAGTGAGTTTGGTGTGAGTGAGTTTGGTGTGAGTGAGTTTGGTGTGAGGGAGTTTGGTGTGAGTGAGTTTGGTGCTAGTGTGTTTGGTGTGTGTGAGTTGGGTGTGATTGAGTTGGTGTGAGTGAGTTTGGTGTGAGTGAGTTTGGTGTGAGTGAGTTTGGTGTGAGTGAGTTTGGTGTGATTGAGTTTGGTGTGAGTGAGTTTGGTGTGAGTGAATTTGGTGTGAGTGTGTTTGGTGTGAGTGAGTTTGGTGTGAGTGAGTTTGGTGTGAGTGAGTTTGTGTGAGTGAGTTTGTTGTGAGTGAGTTTGGTGTGAGTGAGTGAGTTTGGTGTGAGTGAGTTTGTTGTGAGTGAGTTTGGTGTGTGTGAGTTTGGTGTGAGTGTGTTAGGTGTGAGTGAGTTTGGTGTGTGTGAGTTTGGTGTGAGTGAGTTTGGTGTGAGTGAGTTTTGTGTGAGTGAGTTTGGTGTGAGTGAGTTTGGTGTGAGTGAGTTTGGTGTGTGTGAGTTTGGTGTGAGTGTGTTTGGTGTGTGTGAGTTTGGTGTGAGTGAGTTTGTTGTGAGTGAGTTTGTTGTGAGTGAGTTTGGTGTGAGTGAGTTTGGTGTGAGTGAGTTTGGTGTGAGTGAGTTTGGTGTGTGTGAGTTTGGTGTGAGTGAGCTTGGTGTGTGTGAGTTTGGTGTGAGTGAGTTTGGTGTGAGTGAGTATGTGTGAGTGAGTTTGGTGTGAGTGAGCTGGTGTGAGTGAGTTTGGTGTGAGTGAGTTTGGTGTGAGTGAGTTTGGTGTGAGTGAGTTTGTGTGAGTGAGTTTGGTGTGAGTGAGTTTGGTGTGAGTGAGTTTGGTGTGAGTGAGTTTGGTGCGAGTGAGTTTGGTGTGAGTGAGTTTGGTGTGAGTGAGTTTGGTGTGTGTGAGTTTGGTGTGAGTGAGCTTGGTGTGTGTGAGGTTGGTGTGAGTGAGTTTGGTGTGAGTGAACATGTGTGATTGAGTTTGGTGTGAGTGAGCTGGTGTGAATGAGTTTGGTGTGAGTGAGTTTGTTGTGAGTGAGTTTGGTGTGAGTGAGTTTGTGTGAGTGAGTTTGGTGCGAGTGAGTTTGGTGTGAGTGACTTTGGTGTGAGTGAGTTTGGTGTGAGTGAGTTTGTGTGAGTGAGTTTGGTGTGAGTGAGTTTGATGTGAGTGAGTTTTTTGTGAGTGAGTTTGGTGTGAGTGAGTTTGGTGTGAGTGAGTTAGGTGTGAGTGACTTTGTGTGAGTGAGTTTGGTGTGAGTGAGTTTGGTGTGAGTGAGTTTAGTGTGTGTGAGTTTGGTGTGAGTGAGTTTGTGTGAGTGAGTTTGGTGTGAGTGAGTTTGGTGTGTGTGAGTTTGGTGTGAGTGAGTTTGGTGTGAGTGAGTTTTGTGTGAGTGAGTTTGGTGTGAGTGAGTTTGGTGTGAGTGAGTTTGGTGTGAGTGAGTTTAGTGTGTGTGAGTTTGGTGTGAGTGAGTTTGTGTGAGTGAGTTTGGTGTGAGTGAGTTTGGTGTGAGTGAGTTTGGTATGAGTGAATTTGGTGTGTGTGAGTTTGGTGTGAGTGAGTTTGCTGTGAGTGAGCTTGGTGTGTGTGATTTTGGTGTGAGTGAGTTTGGTGTGAGTGAGTTTGGTGTGAGTGAGTTTGGTGTGTGTGAGTTTGGTGTGAGTGAGTTTGTGTGAGTGAGTTTGGTGTGAGTGAGTTTGGTGTGAGTGAGGTTGGTGTGTGTGACTTTGGTGTGAGTGAGTTTGGTGTGAGTGAGTTTGGAGTGAGTGAGTTTGGTGTGAGTGAGTTTGGTGTGAGTGAGTTTGGTGTGTGTGAGTTTGGTGTGTGTGAGTTTGGTGTGAGTGAGTTTGGTGTGAGTGAGTTTGGTGTGAGTGAGTTTGGTGTGAGTGAGTTTGGTGTGAGTGACATTGTGTGAGTGAGTTTGGTGTGAGTGAGTTTGGTGTGAGTGAGTTTGGTGTGTGTGAGTTTGGTGTGAGTGAGTTTGTGTGAGTGAGTTTGGTGTGAGTGAGTTTGGTGTGACTGAGGTTGGTGTTTGTGACTTTGGTGTGAGTGAGTTTGGTGTGAGTGAGTTTGGTGTGAGTGAGTTTGGTGTGAGGGAGTTTGGTGTGAGTGAGTTTGGTGCTAGTGTGTTTGGTGTGTGTGAGTTGGGTGTGATTGAGTTGGTGTGAGTGAGTTTGGTGTGAGTGAGTTTGGTGTGAGTGAGTTTGGTGTGAGTGAGTTTGGTGTGATTGAGTTTGGTGTGAGTGAGTTTGGTGTGAGTGAATTTGGTGTGAGTGTGTTTGGTGTGAGTGAGTTTGGTGTGAGTGAGTTTGGTGTGAGTGAGTTTGTGTGAGTGAGTTTGTTGTGAGTGAGTTTGGTGTGAGTGAGTGAGTTTGGTGTGAGTGAGTTTGTTGTGAGTGAGTTTGGTGTGTGTGAGTTTGGTGTGAGTGTGTTAGGTGTGAGTGAGTTTGGTGTGTGTGAGTTTGGTGTGAGTGAGTTTGGTGTGAGTGAGTTTTGTGTGAGTGAGTTTGGTGTGAGTGAGTTTGGTGTGAGTGAGTTTGGTGTGTGTGAGTTTGGTGTGAGTGTGTTTGGTGTGTGTGAGTTTGGTGTGAGTGAGTTTGTTGTGAGTGAGTTTGTTGTGAGTGAGTTTGGTGTGAGTGAGTTTGGTGTGAGTGAGTTTGGTGTGAGTGAGTTTGGTGTGTGTGAGTTTGGTGTGAGTGAGCTTGGTGTGTGTGAGTTTGGTGTGAGTGAGTTTGGTGTGAGTGAGTATGTGTGAGTGAGTTTGGTGTGAGTGAGCTGGTGTGAGTGAGTTTGGTGTGAGTGAGTTTGGTGTGAGTGAGTTTGGTGTGAGTGAGTTTGTGTGAGTGAGTTTGGTGTGAGTGAGTTTGGTGTGAGTGAGTTTGGTGTGAGTGAGTTTGGTGCGAGTGAGTTTGGTGTGAGTGAGTTTGGTGTGAGTGAGTTTGGTGTGTGTGAGTTTGGTGTGAGTGAGCTTGGTGTGTGTGAGGTTGGTGTGAGTGAGTTTGGTGTGAGTGAACATGTGTGATTGAGTTTGGTGTGAGTGAGCTGGTGTGAATGAGTTTGGTGTGAGTGAGTTTGTTGTGAGTGAGTTTGGTGTGAGTGAGTTTGTGTGAGTGAGTTTGGTGCGAGTGAGTTTGGTGTGAGTGACTTTGGTGTGAGTGAGTTTGGTGTGAGTGAGTTTGTGTGAGTGAGTTTGGTGTGAGTGAGTTTGATGTGAGTGAGTTTTTTGTGAGTGAGTTTGGTGTGAGTGAGTTTGGTGTGAGTGAGTTAGGTGTGAGTGACTTTGTGTGAGTGAGTTTGGTGTGAGTGAGTTTGGTGTGAGTGAGTTTAGTGTGTGTGAGTTTGGTGTGAGTGAGTTTGTGTGAGTGAGTTTGGTGTGAGTGAGTTTGGTGTGAGTGAGTTTGGTGTGTGTGAGTTTGGTGTGAGTGAGTTTGGTGTGAGTGAGTTTGGTGTGAGTGAGTTTGGTGTGAGTGAGTTTGGTGTGAGTGAGTTTGGTGTGAGTGAGTTTGGTGCGAGTGTGTTTGGTGTGTGTGAGTTGGGAGTGATTGAGTTTGGTGTGAGTGAGTTTGGTGTGAGTGAGTTTGGTGTGAGTGAGTTTGGTGTGAGTGAGTTTGGTGTGAGTGAGTTTGGTATGAGTGAGTTTGGTGTGTGTGAGTTTGGTGTGAGTGAGTTTGGTGTGAGTGAGCTTGGTGTGTGAGATTTTGGTGTGAGTGAGTTTGGTGTGAGTGAGCTTGGTGTGTGTGATCTTGGTGTGAGTGAGTTTGGTGTGAGTGAGTTTGGTGTGAGTGAGTTTGGTGTGATTGAGTTTGGTGTGAGTGAATTTGGTGTGAGTGAGTTTGGTGTGAGTGAGTTTGGTGTGAGTGAGTTTGGTGTGAGTGAGTTTGTGTGAGTGAGTTTGGTGTGAGTGTGTTTGGTGTGAGTGAGTGAGTTTGGTGTGAGTGAGTTTGGTGTGAGTGAGTTTGGTGTGTGTGAGTTTGGTGTGAGTGAGTTAGGTGTGAGTGAGTTTGGTGTGAGTGAGTTTGGTGTGAGTGAGTTTGGTGTGATTGAGTTTGTGTGAGTGAGTTTGGTGTGAGTGAGTTTGGTGTGAGTGTGTTTGGTGTGTGTGAGTTTGGTGTCAGTGAGTTTGTGTGAGTGAGTTTGGTGTGAGTGAGTTTGGTGTGTCTGAGTTTGGTGTGAGTGAGTTTGGTGTGAGTGAGTTTGGAGTGTGTGAGTTTGTGTAAGTGAGGTTGTGTGAATGAGTTTGGTGTGAGTGAGTTTGGTGTGAGTGAGTTTGGTGTGAGTGAGTTTGGTGTGAGTGAGTTTGGTGTGAGTGAGTTTGGTGTGAGTGAGTTTGATGTGAGTGAGTTTGGTGTGTGTGAGCTTGGTGTGCATGAGTTTGGTGTGAGTGTGTTTGGTGTGAGTGAGTTTGGTGTGTTTGAGTTTGGTGTGTGTGAGTTTGGTGTGAGTGAGTTTGGTGTGAGTGAGTTTGGTGTGAGTGAGTTTGGTGTGTGTGAGTTTGGTGTGAGTGAGTTTGGTGTGAGTGAGTTTGGTGTGAGTGAGTTTGGTGTGAGTGAGTTTGTGTGAGTGAGTTTGGTGTGAGTGAGTTTGGTGTGAGTGATTTTGGTGTATGGGACTTTGGTGTGAGTGAGTTTGGTGTGAGTGAGTTTGGTGTGAGTTAGTTTGGTGTGACTGAGTTTGGTGTGACTGAGTTTGGTGTGTGTGACTTTGGTGTGAGTGAGTTTAGTGTGAGTGAGTTTGGTGTGAGTGAGTTTGGTGTGAGTGAAATTGGTGCGAGTGAGTTTCGTGTGAGTGAGTTTGGTGTGAGTGAGTTTGGTGTGTGTGAGTTTGGTGTGAGTGAGTTTGGTGTGGGTGAGTTTGGTGTGAGTGAGTTTGGTGTGTGTGAGTTTGGTGTGAGTGAGTTTGGTGTGAGTGTGTTTGGTGTGTGTGAATTTGGTGTGAGTGAGTTTGGTGTGAGTGAGTTTGGTGTGAGTGAGTTTGGTGTGAGTGTGTTTGGTGTGAGTGAGTTTGTGTGAGTGAGTTTGGTGTGAGTGAGTTTGGTGTGAGTGAGTTTGGTGTGAGTGAGTTTGGTGTGAGTGAGTTTGGTGTGTGTGAGTTTGGTGTGAGTGTGTTTGGTGTGTGTGAGTTTGGTGTGAGTGAGTTTGGTGTGAGTGAGTTTGGTGTGAGTGAGCTGGTGTGAGTGGGTTTGGTGTGAGTGAGTTTGGTGTGTGTGAGTTTGGTGTGAGTGAGCTTGGTGTGTGTGAGTTTGGTGTGAGTGAGTTTGGTGTGAGTGATTATGTGTGAGTGAGTTTGGTGTCAGTGAGCTGTTGTGAGTGAGTTTGGTGTGACTGAGTTTGGTGTGAGTGAGTTTGGTGTGAGTGAGTTTGTGTGAGTGAGTTTGGTGTGAGTGAGTTTGATGTGAGTGAGTTTTTTGTGAGTGAGTTTGCTGTGAGTGAGTTTGGTGTGAGTGAGTTAGGTGTGAGTGACTTTGTGTGAGTGAGTTTGGTGTGAGTGAGTTTGGTGTGAGTGAGTTTGGTGTGTGTGAGTTTGGTGTGAGTGAGTTTGTGTGAGTGAGTTTGGTGTGAGGGAGTTTGGTCTGAGTGAGTTTGGTGTGTGTGAGTTTGGTGTGAGTGAGTTTGTTGTGAGTGAGTTTGGTGTGAGTGAGTTTGTGTAAGTGAGGTTGTGTGAATGAGTTTGGTGTGAGTGAGTTTGGTGTGAGTGAGTTTGGTGTGAGTGAGTTTGGTGTGAGTGTGTTTGGTGTGAGTGAGTTTGGTGTGAGTGAGTTTGGTGTGAGTGAGTTTGATGTGTGTGAGCTTGGTGTGCGTGAGTTTGGTGTGAGTGTGTTTGGTGTGAGTGAGTTTGGTGTGTGTGAGTTTGGTGTGTGTGAGTTTGGTGTGAGTGAGTTTGGTGTGAGTGAGTTTGGTGTGAGTGAGTTTGGTGTGTGTGAGTTTGGTGTGAGTGAGTTTGGTGTGAGTGAGTTTGGTGTGAGTGAGTTTGGTGTGAGTGAGTTTGTGTGAGTGAGTTTGGTGTGAGTGAGTTTGGTGTGAGTGATTTTGGTGTATGGAACTTTGGTGTGAGTGAGTTTGGTGTGAGTGAGTTTGGTGTATGGGACTTTGGTGTGAGTGACTTTGTGTGAGTGAGTTTGGTGTGAGTGAGTTTGGTGTGAGTGAGTTTAGTGTGTGTGAGTTTGGTGTGAGTGAGTTTGTGTGAGTGAGTTTGGTGTGAGTGAGTTTGGTGTGAGTGAGTTTGGTGTGTGTGAGTTTGGTGTGAGTGAGTTTGGTGTGAGTGAGTTTGGTGTGAGTGAGTTTGGTGTGAGTGAGTTTGGTGTGAGTGAGTTTGGTGTGAGTGAGTTTGGTGCGAGTGTGTTTGGTGTGTGTGAGTTGGGTGTGATTGAGTTTGGTGTGAGTGAGTTTGGTGTGAGTGAGTTTGGTGTGAGTGAGTTTGGTGTGAGTGAGTTTGGTGTGAGTGAGTTTGGTATGAGTGAGTTTGGTGTGTGTGAGTTTGGTGTGAGTGAGTTTGGTGTGAGTGAGCTTGGTGTGTGAGATTTTGGTGTGAGTGAGTTTGGTGTGAGTGAGTTTGGTGTGAGTGAGCTTGGTGTGTGTGATCTTGGTGTGAGTGAGTTTGGTGTGAGTGAGTTTGGTGTGAGTGAGTTTGGTGTGATTGAGTTTGGTGTGAGTGAATTTGGTGTGAGTGAGTTTGGTGTGAGTGAGTTTGGTGTGAGTGAGTTTGGTGTGAGTGAGTTTGTGTGAGTGAGTTTGGTGTGAGTGTGTTTGGTGTGAGTGAGTGAGTTTGGTGTGAGTGAGTTTGGTGTGAGTGAGTTTGGTGTGTGTGAGTTTGGTGTGAGTGAGTTAGGTGTGAGTGAGTTTGGTGTGAGTGAGTTTGGTGTGAGTGAGTTTGGTGTGATTGAGTTTGTGTGAGTGAGTTTGGTGTGAGTGAGTTTGGTGTGAGTGAGTTTGGTGTGTGTGAGTTTGGTGTCAGTGAGTTTGTGTGAGTGCGTTTGGTGTGAGTGAGTTTGGTGTGTGTGAGTTTGTGTAAGTGAGGTTGTGTGAATGAGTTTGGTGTGAGTGAGTTTGGTGTGAGTGAGTTTGGTGTGAGTGAGTTTGGTGTGAGTGTGTTTGGTGTGAGTGAGTTTGGTGTGAGTGAGTTTGGTGTGAGTGAGTTTGGTGTGTGTGAGCTTGGTGTGCATGAGTTTGGTGTGAGTGTGTTTGGTGTGAGTGAGTTTGGTGTGTTTGAGTTTGGTGTGTGTGAGTTTGGTGTGAGTGAGTTTGGTGTGAGTGAGTTTGGTGTGAGTGAGTTTGGTGTGTGTGAGTTTGGTGTGAGTGAGTTTGGTGTGAGTGAGTTTGGTGTGAGTGAGTTTGGTGTGAGTGAGTTTGTGTGAGTGAGTTTGGTGTGACTGAGTTTGGTGTGAGTGAGTTTGGTGTGAGTGAGTTTGTGTGAGTGAGTTTGGTGTGAGTGAGTTTGATGTGAGTGAGTTTTTTGTGAGTGAGTTTGCTGTGAGTGTGTTTGGTGTGAGTGAGTTAGATGTGAGTGACTTTGTGTGAGTGAGTTTGGTGTGAGTGAGTTTGGTGTGAGTGAGTTTGGTGTGTGTGAGTTTGGTGTGAGTGAGTTTGTGTGAGTGAGTTTGGTGTGAGGGAGTTTGGTCTGAGTGAATTTGGTGTGTGTGAGTTTGGTGTGAGTGAGTTTGTTGTGAGTGAGTTTGGTTTGAGTGAGTTTGTGTAAGTGAGGTTGTGTGAATGAGTTTGGTGTGAGTGAGTTTGGTGTGAGTGAGTTTGGTGTGAGTGAGTTTGGTGTGAGTGTGTTTGGTGTGAGTGAGTTTGGTGTGAGTGAGTTTGGTGTGAGTGAGTTTGATGTGTGTGAGCTTGCTGTGCGTGAGTTTGGTGTGAGTGTGTTTGGTGTGAGTGAGTTTGGTGTGTGTGAGTTTGGTGTGTGTGAGTTTGGTGTGAGTGAGTTTGGTGTGAGTGAGTTTGGTGTGAGTGAGTTTGGTGTGTGTGAGTTTGGTGTGAGTGAGTTTGGTGT
Source organism: Somniosus microcephalus (assembly GCF_052327205.1). Lineage (NCBI taxonomy): Eukaryota > Metazoa > Chordata > Chondrichthyes > Squaliformes > Somniosidae > Somniosus > Somniosus microcephalus. Next base: position 347,889,285 of record NC_140990.1, on the reverse strand, counting down.
GAGTGAGTTTGGTGTGAGTGAGTTTTGTGTGAGTGAGTTTGTGTGAGTGAGTTTGGTGCGAGTGAGTTTGGTGTGAGTGATTTTGGTGTATGGGACTTTGGTGTGAGTGAGTTTGGTGTGAGTGAGTTTGGTGTGAGTTAGTTTGGTGTGACTGAGTTTGGTGTGACTGAGTTTGGTGTGTGTGACTTTGGTGTGAGTGAGTTTAGTGTGAGTGAGTTTGGTGTGAGTGAGTTTGGTGTGAGTGAAATTGGTGCGAGTGAGTTTCGTGTGAGTGAGTTTGGTGTGAGTGAGTTTGGTGTGTGTGAGTTTGGTGTGAGTGAGTTTGGTGTGAGTGAGTTTGGTGTGAGTGAGTTTGGTGTGTGTGAGTTTGGTGTGAGTGAGTTTGGTGTGAGTGTGTTTGGTGTGTGTGAATTTGGTGTGAGTGAGTTTGGTGTGAGTGAGTTTGGTGTGAGTGAGTTTGGTGTGAGTGTGTTTGGTGTGAGTGAGTTTGTGTGAGTGAGTTTGGTGTGAGTGAGTTTGGTGTGAGTGAGTTTGGTGTGAGTGAGTTTGGTGTGAGTGAGTTTGGTGTGTGTGAGTTTGGTGTGAGTGTGTTTGGTGTGTGTGAGTTTGGTGTGAGTGAGTTTGGTGTGAGTGAGTTTGGTGTGAGTGAGCTTGGTGTGAGTGGGTTTGGTGTGAGTGAGTTTGGTGTGTGTGAGTTTGGTGTGAGTGAGCTTGGTGTGTGTGAGTTTGGTGTGAGTGAGTTTGGTGTGAGTGATTATGTGTGAGTGAGTTTGGTGTCAGTGAGCTGTTGTGAGTGAGTTTGGTGTGACTGAGTTTGGTGTGAGTGAGTTTGGTGTGAGTGAGTTTGTGTGAGTGAGTTTGGTGTGAGTGAGTTTGATGTGAGTGAGTTTTTTGTGAGTGAGTTTGGTGTGAGTGAGTTTGGTGTGAGTGTGTTTGGTGTGAGTGAGTTTGGTGTGTGTGAGCTTGGTGTGTGAGATTTTGGTGTGAGTGAGTTTGGTGTGAGTGAGTTTGGTGTGAGTGAGCTTGGTGTGTGTGATCTTGGTGTGAGTGAGTTTGGTGTGAGTGAGTTTGGTGTGAGTGAGTTTAGTGTGAGTGAGTTTGGTGTGAGTGAGTTTGGTGTGAGTGAAATTGGTGCGAGTGAGTTTCGTGTGAGTGAGTTTGGTGTGAGTGAGTTTGGTGTGTGTGAGTTTGGTGTGAGTGAGTTTGGTGTGAGTGAGTTTGGTGTGAGTGAGTTTGGTGTGTGTGAGTTTGGTGTGAGTGAGTTTGGTGTGAGTGTGTTTGGTGTGTGTGAATTTGGTGTGAGTGAGTTTGGTGTGAGTGAGTTTGGTGAGAGTGAGTTTGGTGTGAGTGTGTTTGGTGTGAGTGAGTTTGTGTGAGTGAGTTTGGTGTGAGTGAGTTTGGTGTGAGTGAGTTTGGTGTGAGTGAGTTTGGTGTGAGTGAGTTTGGTGTGTGTGAGTTTGGTGTGAGTGTGTTTGGTGTGTGTGAGTTTGGTGTGAGTGAGTTTGGTGTGAGTGAGTTTGGTGTGAGTGAGCTTGGTGTGAGTGGGTTTGGTGTGAGTGAGTTTGGTGTGTGTGAGTTTGGTGTGAGTGAGCTTGGTGTGTGTGAGTTTGGTGTGAGTGAGTTTGGTGTGAGTGATTATGTGTGAGTGAGTTTGGTGTCAGTGAGCTGTTGTGAGTGAGTTTGGTGTGACTGAGTTTGGTGTGAGTGAGTTTGGTGTGAGTGAGTTTGTGTGAGTGAGTTTGGTGTGAGTGAGTTTGATGTGAGTGAGTTTTTTGTGAGTGAGTTTGGTGTGAGTGAGTTTGGTGTGAGTGTGTTTGGTGTGAGTGAGTTTGGTGTGTGTGAGCTTGGTGTGTGAGATTTTGGTGTGAGTGAGTTTGGTGTGAGTGAGTTTGGTGTGAGTGAGCTTGGTGTGTGTGATCTTGGTGTGAGTGAGTTTGGTGTGAGTGAGTTTGGTGTGAGTGAGTTTGGTGTGATTGAGTTTGGTGTGAGTGAGTTTGGTGTGAGTGAGTTTGGTGTGAGTGAGTTTGGTGTGAGTGAGTTTGTGTGAGTGAGTTTGGTGTGAGTGAGTTGGGTGTGAGTGAGTTTGGTGTGAGTGAGTTTGGCATGTGTGTGAGTGAGTTTGTGTGAGTGAGTTTGGTGTGAGTGAATTTGGTGTGAGTGAGTTTGGTGTGAGTGAGTTTGGTGTGAGTGAGTTTGGTGTGAGTGAGTTTGTGTGAGTGAGTTTGGTGTGAGTGAGTTTGGTGTGAGTGAAATTGGTGTGAGTGAGTTTTGTGTGAGTGAGTTTGGTGTGAGTGAGTTTGGTGTGTGTGAGTTTGGTGTGAGTGAGTTTGGTGTGAGTGAGTTTGGTGTGAGTGAGTTTGGTGTGTGTGAGTTTGGTGTGAGTGAGTTTGGTGTGAGTGTGTTTGGTGTGAGTGAGTTTGGTGTGAGTGAGTTTGGTGTGAGTGTGTTTGGTGTGAGTGAGTTTGTGTGAGTGAGTTTGGTGTGAGTGAGTTTGGTGTGAGTGAGTTTGGTGTCAGTGAGTTTGGTGTCAGTGATTTTGGTGTGTGAGAGTTTGTTGTGAGTGACTATGGTGTGAGTGAGTTTGTTGTGAGTGAATTTGGTGTGAGTGAGTTCTGTGCGAGTGAGTTTGGTGTGAGTGAGTTTGGTGTGTGTGAGTTTGGTGTGACTGTGTTTGGTGTGTGTGAGTTTGGTGTGAGTGAGTTTGGTGTGAGTGAGATTGTTGTGAGTGAGTTTGGTGTGAGTGAGTTTGGTGTGAGTGAGTTTGGTGTGAGTGAGTTTGGTGAGTGTGAGTTTGGTGTGAGTGAGCTTGGTGTGTGTGAGTTTGGTGTGAGTGAGTTTGGTGTGAGTGAGTATGTGTGAGTGAGTTTGGTGTGAGTGAGCTGGTGTGAGTGAGTTTGGTGTGAGTGAGTTTGGTGTGAGTGAGTTTGGTGTGAGTGAGTTTGTGTGAGTGAGTTTGGTGTGAGTGAGTTTGGTGTGAGTGAGTTTGGTGCGAGTGAGTTTGGTGTGAGTGAGTTTGGTGTGAGTGAGTTTGTGTGAGTGAGTTTGGTGTGAGTGAGTTGGGTGTGAGTGAGTTTGGTGTGAGTGAGTTTGGCATGTGTGTGAGTGAGTTTGTGTGAGTGAGTTTGGTGTGAGTGAATTTGGTGTGAGTGAGTTTGGTGTGAGTGAGTTTGGTGTGAGTGAGTTTGTGTGAGTGAGTTTGGTGTGAGTGAGTTTGGTGTGAGTGAAATTGGTGTGAGTGAGTTTTGTGTGAGTGAGTTTGGTGTGAGTGAGTTTGGTGTGTGTGAGTTTGGTGTGAGTGAGTTTGGTGTGAGTGAGTTTGGTGTGAGTGAGTTTGGTGTGTGTGAGTTTGGTGTGAGTGAGTTTGGTGTGAGTGTGTTTGGTGTGAGTGAGTTTGGTGTGAGTGTGTTTGGTGTGAGTGAGTTTGTGTGAGTGAGTTTGGTGTGAGTGAGTTTGGTGTCAGTGAGTTTGGTGTCAGTGAGTTTGGTGTCAGTGATTTTGGTGTGTGAGAGTTTGTTGTGAGTGACTATGGTGTGAGTGAGTTTGTTGTGAGTGAGTTTGGTGTGAGTGAGTTCTGTGTGAGTGAGTTTGGTGTGAGTGAGTTTGGTGTGTGTGAGTTTGGTGTGACTGTGTTTGGTGTGTGTGAGTTTGGTGTGAGTGAGTTTGGTGTGAGTGAGATTGTTGTGAGTGAGTTTGGTGTGAGTGAGTTTGGTGTGAGTGAGTTTGGTGTGAGTGAGTTTGGTGAGTGTGAGTTTGGTGTGAGTGAGTATGTGTGAGTGAGTTTGGTGTGAGTGAGCTGGTGTGAGTGAGTTTGGTGTGAGTGAGTTTGGTGTGAGTGAGTTTGGTGTGAGTGAGTTTGTGTGAGTGAGTTTGGTGTGAGTGAGTTGGTGTGAGTGAGTTTGGTGCGAGTGAGTTTGGTGTGAGTGAGTTTGGTGTGAGTGAGTTTGTGTGAGTGAGTTTGGTGTGAGTGAGTTGGGTGTGAGTGAGTTTGGTGTGAGTGAGTTTGGCATGTGTGTGAGTGAGTTTGTGTGAGTGAGTTTGGTGTGAGTGAATTTGGTGTGAGTGAGTTTGGTGTGAGTGAGTTTGGTGTGAGTGAGTTTGGTGTGAGTGAGTTTGTGTGAGTGAGTTTGGTGTGAGTGAGTTTGGTGTGAGTGAAATTGGTGTGAGTGAGTTTTGTGTGAGTGAGTTTGGTGTGAGTGAGTTTGGTGTGTGTGAGTTTGGTGTGAGTGAGTTTGGTGTGAGTGAGTTTGGTGTGAGTGAGTTTGATGTGTGTGAGTTTGGTGTGAGTGAGTTTGGTGTGAGTGTGTTTGGTGTGAGTGAGTTTGGTGTGAGTGAGTTTGGTGTGAGTGTGTTTGGTGTGAGTGAGTTTGTGTGAGTGAGTTTGGTGTGAGTGAGTTTGATGTCAGTGAGTTTGGTGTCAGTGAGTTTGGTGTCAGTGATTTTGGTGTGTGAGAGTTTGTTGTGAGTGACTATGGTGTGAGTGAGTTTGTTGTGAGTGAGTTTGGTGTGAGTGAGTTCTGTGTGAGTGAGTTTGGTGTGAGTGAGTTTGGTGTGTGTGAGTTTGGTGTGAGTGTGTTTGGTGTGTGTGAGTTTGGTGTGAGTGAGTTTGGTGTGAGTGAGTTTGTTGTGAGTGAGTTTGGTGTGAGTGAGTTTGGTGTGAGTGAGTTTGGTGTGAGTGAGTTTGGTGTGTGTGAGTTTGGTGTGAGTGAGCTTGGTGTGTGTGAGTTTGGTGTGAGTGAGTTTGGTGTGAGTGAGTATGTGTGAGTGAGTTTGGTGTGAGTGAGCTGGTGTGAGTGAGTTTGGTGTGAGTGAGTTTGGTGTGAGTGAGTTTGGTGTGAGTGAGTTTGTGTGAGTGAGTTTGGTGTGAGTGAGTTTGGTGTGAGTGAGTTTGGTGTGAGTGAGTTTGGTGCGAGTGAGTTTGGTGTGAGTGAGTTTGGTGTGAGTGAGTTTGGTGTGTGTGAGTTTGGTGTGAGTGAGCTTGGTGTGTGTGAGGTTGGTGTGAGTGAGTTTGGTGTGAGTGAGCATGTGTGATTGAGTTTGGTGTGAGTGAGCTGGTGTGAGTGAGTTTGGTGTGAGTGAGTTTGGTGTGAGTGAGTTTGTCTGAGTGAGTTTGGTGCGAGTGAGTTTGGTGTGAGTGACTTTGGTGTGAGTGAGTTTGGTGTGAGTGAGTTTGTGTGAGTGAGTTTGGTGTGAGTGAGTTTGATGTGAGTGAGTTTTTTGTGAGTGAGTTTGGTGTGAGTGAGTTTGGTGTGAGTGAGTTAGGTGTGAGTGACTTTGTGTGAGTGAGTTTGGTGTGAGTGAGTTTGGTGTGAGTGAGTTTAGTGTGTGTGAGTTTGGTGTGAGTGAGTTTGTGTGAGTGAGTTTGGTGTGAGTGAGTTTGGTGTGAGTGAGTTTGGTGTGTGTGAGTTTGGTGTGAGTGAGTTTGGTGTGAGTGAGTTTGGTGTGAGTGAGTTTGGTGTGAGTGAGTTTGGTGTGAGTGAGTTTGGTGTGAGTGAGTTTGGTGCGAGTGTGTTTGGTGTGTGTGAGTTGGGTGTGATTGAGTTTGGTGTGAGTGAGTTTGGTGTGAGTGAGTTTGGTGTGAGTGAGTTTGGTGTGAGTGAGTTTGGTGTGAATGAGTTTGGTATGAGTGAGTTTGGTGTGTGTGAGTTTGGTGTGAGTGAGTTTGGTGTGAGTGAGCTTGGTGTGTGAGATTTTGGTGTGAGTGAGTTTGGTGTGAGTGAGTTTGGTGTGAGTGAGCTTGGTGTGTGTGATCTTGGTGTGAGTGAGTTTGGTGTGAGTGAGTTTGGTGTGAGTGAGTTTGGTGTGAGTGAGTTTGGTGTGAGTGAGTTTGTGTGAGTGAGTTTGGTGTGAGTGTGTTTGGTGTGAGTGAGTGAGTTTGGTGTGAGTGAGTTTGGTGTGAGTGAGTTTGGTGTGTGTGAGTTTGGTGTGAGTGAGTTAGGTGTGAGTGAGTTTGGTGTGAGTGAGTTTGGTGTGAGTGAGTTTGGTGTGATTGAGTTTGTGTGAGTGAGTTTGGTGTGAGTGAGTTTGGTGTGAGTGAGTTTGGTGTGTGTGAGTTTGGTGTCAGTGAGTTTGGTGTGAGTGAGTTTGGTGTGAGTGAGTTTGGAGTGTGTGAGTTTGTGTAAGTGAGGTTGTGTGAATGAGTTTGGTGTGAGTGAGTTTGGTGTGAGTGAGTTTGGTGTGAGTGAGTTTGGTGTGAGTGTGTTTGGTGTGAGTGAGTTTGGTGTGAGTGAGTTTGGTGTGAGTGAGTTTGGTGTGTGTGAGCTTGGTGTGCGTGAGTTTGGTGTGAGTGTGTTTGGTGTGAGTGAGTTTGGTGTGTTTGAGTTTGGTGTGTGTGAGTTTGGTGTGAGTGAGTTTGGTGTGAGTGAGTTTGGTGTGAGTGAGTTTGGTGTGTGTGAGTTTGGTCTGAGTGAGTTTGGTGTGAGTGAGTTTGGTGTGAGTGAGTTTGGTGTGAGTGAGTTTGTGTGAGTGAGTTTGGTGTGAGTGAGTTTGGTGTGAGTGATTTTGGTGTATGGGACTTTGGTGTGAGTGAGTTTGGTGTGAGTGAGTTTGGTGTGAGTTCGTTTGGTGTGACTGAGTTTGGTGTGACTGAGTTTGGTGTGTGTGACTTTGGTGTGAGTGAGTTTGGTGTGAGTGAGTTTGGTGTGAGTGAAATTGGTGTGAGTGAAATTGGTGCGAGTGAGTTTCGTGTGAGTGAGTTTGGTGTGAGTGAGTTTGGTGTGTGTGAGTTTGGTGTGAGTGAGTTTGGTGTGAGTGAGTTTGGTGTGAGTGAGTTTGGTGTGTGTGAGTTTGGTGTGAGTGAGTTTGGTGTGAGTGTGTTTGGTGTGTGTGAATTTGGTGTGAGTGAGTTTGGTGTGAGTGAGCTTGGTGTGAGTGAGTTTGGTGTGAGTGTGTTTGGTGTGAGTGAGTTTGTGTGAGTGAGTTTGGTGTGAGTGAGTTTGGTGTGAGTGAGTTTGGTGTGAGTGAGTTTGGTGTGAGTGAGTTTGGTGTGTGTGCGTTTGGTGTGAGTGTGTTTGGTGTGTGTGAGTTTGGTGTGAGTGAGTTTGGTGTGAGTGAGTTTGGTGTGAGTGAGCTTGGTGTGAGTGGGTTTGGTGTGAGTGAGTTTGGTGTGTGTGAGTTTGGTGTGAGTGAGCTTGGTGTGTGTGAGTTTGGTGTGAGTGAGTTTGGTGTGAGTGATTATGTGTGAGTGAGTTTGGTGTCAGTGAGCTGTTGTGAGTGAGTTTGGTGTGACTGAGTTTGGTGTGAGTGAGTTTGGTGTGAGTGAGTTTGTGTGAGTGAGTTTGGTGTGAGTGAGTTTGATGTGAGTGAGTTTTTTGTGAGTGAGTTTGGTGTGAGTGAGTTTGGTGTGAGTGAGTTAGGTGTGAGTGACTTTGTGTGTGTGAGTTGGGTGTGATTGAGTTTGGTGTGAGTGAGTTTGGTGTGAGTGAGTTTGGTGTGAGTGAGTTTGGTGTGAGTGAGTTTGGTGTGAGTGAGTTTGGTATGAGTGAGTTTGGTGTGTGTGAGTTTGGTGTGAGTGAGTTTGGTGTGAGTGAGCTTGGTGTGTGAGATTTTGGTGTGAGTGAGTTTGGTGTGAGTGATTTGGTGGGAGTGAGCTTGGTGTGTGTGATCTTGGTGTGAGTGAGTTTGGTGTGAGTGAGTTTGGTGTGAGTGAGTTTGGTGTGATTGAGTTTGGTGTGAGTGAATTTGGTGTGAGTGAGTTTGGTGTGAGTGGGTTTGGTGTGAGTGAGTTTGGTGTGAGTGAGTTTGTGTGAGTGAGTTTGGTGTGAGTGTGTTTGGTGTGAGTGAGTGAGTTTGGTGTGAGTGAGTTTGGTGTGAGTGAGTTTGGTGTGTGTGAGTTTGGTGTGAGTGAGTTAGGTGTGAGTGAGTTTGGTGTGTGTGAGTTTGGTGTGAGTGAGTTTGGTGTGAGTGGGTTTGGTGTGAGTGAGTTTGGTGTGAGTGAGATTGGTGTGAGTGAAGTTGGTGTGAGGGAGTTTGGTGTGAGTGAGTTTGGTGTGAGTGAGTTTGGTGTGAGTGAGTTTGGTGCGAGTGTGTTTGGTGTGTGTGAGTTTGGTGTGATTGAGTTTGGTGTGAGTGAGTTTGGTGTGCGTGAGTTTGGTGTGAATGAGTTTGGTGTGAGTGAGTTTGGTGTGAGTGAGTTTGGTGTGAGTGAGTTTGGTGTGTGTGAGTTTGGTGTGAGTGAGTTTGGTGTGAGTGAGCTTGGTGTGTGTGATTTTGGCGTGAGTGAGTTTAACGTGAGTGAGTTTGGTGTGAGTGAGCTTGGTGTGTGTGCGTTTGGTGTGAGTGAGTTTGGTGTGAGTGAGTTTGGTGTGAGTGAGTTTGGTGTGATTGAGTTTGGTGTGAGTGAGTTTGGTGTGAGTGAATTTGGTGTGAGTGTGTTTGGTGTGAGTGAGTTTGGTGTGAGTGAGTTTGGTGTGAGTGAGTTTGTGTGAGTGAGTTTGGTGTGAGTGAGTTTGGTGTGAGTGAGTGAGTTTGGTGTGAGTGAGTTTGGTGTGATTGAGTTTGGTGTGTGTGAGTTTGGTGTGAGTGTGTTAGGTGTGAGTGAGTTTGGTGTGTGTGAGTTTGGTGTGAGTGAGTTTGGTGTGAGTGAGTTTTGTGTGAGTGAGTTTGGTGTGAGTGAGTTTGGTGTGAGTGAGTTTGGTGTGAGTGAGTTTGGTGTGAGTGAGTTTGTGTGAGTGAGTTTGGTGTGAGTGAGTTTGGTGTGAGTGATTTTGGTGTATGGGAGTTTGGTGTGAGTGAGTTTGGTGTGAGTGAGTTTGGTGTGAGTGAGTTTGGTGTGACTGAGTTTGGTGTGACTGAGTTTGGTGTGTGTGAGTTTGGTGTGAGTGAGTTTAGTGTGAGTGAGTTTGGTGTGAGTGAGTTTGGTGTGAGTGAAATTGGTGTGAGTGAGTCTCGTGTGAGTGAGTTTGTTGTGAGTGAGTTTGGTGTGAGTGAGTTTGGTGTGAGTGAGTTTGGTGTGTGTGAGTTTGGTGTGAGTGAGTTTGGTGTGAGTGTGTTTGGTGTGTGTGAGTTTGGTGTGAGTGAGTTTGGTGTGAGTGAGTTTGGTGTGAGTGAGTTTGGTGTGAGTGTGTTTGGCGAGAGTGAGTTTGTGTGAGTGAGTTTGGTGTGAGTGAGTTTGGTGTGAGTGAGTTTGGTGTGAGTGAGTTTGGTGTGAGTGTGTTTGGCGAGAGTGAGTTTGTGTGAGTGAGTTTGGTGTGAGTGAGTTTGGTGTGAGTGAGTTTGGTGTGTGAGTTTGGTGTGAGTGAGTTTGGTGTGTGAGAGTTTGTTGTGAGTGACTTTGGTGTGAGTGAGTTTGTTGTGAGTGAGTTTGGTGTGAGTGAGTTCGGTGTGAGTGAGTTTGGTGTGATTGAGTTTGGTGTGAGTGAGTTTGGTGTGAGTGAATTTGGTGTGATTGTGTTTGGTGTGAGTGAGTTTGGTGTGAGTGAGTTTGGTGTGAGTGAGTTTGGTGTGAGTGAGTGAGTTTGGTGTGAGTGAGTTTGGTGTGAGTGAGTTTGGTGTGTGTGTGTTTGGTGTGTGTGTATTAGGTGTGAGTGAGTTTGGTGTGTGTGAGTTTGGTGTGAGTGAGTTTGGTGTGAGTGAGTTTTGTGTGAGTGAGTGTGGTGTGAGTGAGTTTGGTGTGAGTGAGTTTGGTGTGAGTGAGTTTGGTGTGAGTGTGTTTGTGTGAGTGAGTTTGGTGTGAGTGAGTTTGGTGTGAGTGATTTTGGTGTATGGGAGTTTGGTGTGAGTGAGCTTGGTGTGAGTGAGTTTGGTGTGAGTGAGTTTGGTGTGACTGAGTTTGGTGTGACAGAGTTTGGTGTGTGTGAGTTTGGTGTGAGTGAGTTTAGTGTGAGTGAGTTTGGTGTGAGTGAGTTTGGTGTGAGTGAAATTGGTGTGAGTGAGTTTCGTGTGAGTGAGTTTGGTGTGAGTGAGTTTGGTGTGTGTGAGTTTGGTGTGAGTGAGTTTGGTGTGAGTGAGTTTGGTGTGAGTGAGTTTGGTGTGTGTGAGTTTGGTGTGAGTGAGTTTGGTGTGAGTGTGTTTGGTGTGTGTGAGTTTGATGTGAGTGAGTTTGGTGTGAGTGAGTTTGGTGTGAGTGAGTTTGGTGTCAGTTTGTTTGGCGAGAGTGAGTTTGTGTGAGTGAGTTTGGTGTGAGTGAGTTTGGTGTGAGTGATTTTGGTGTGAGTGAGTTTGGTGTGAGTGAGTTTGGTGTGTGAGAGTTTGTTGTGAGTGACTTTGGTGTGAGTGAGTTTGTTGTGAGTGAGTTTGGTGTGAGTGAGTTTGGTGTGAGTGAGTTTGGTGTGAGTGAGTTTGGTGTGTGTGAGTTTGGTGTGAGTGTGTTTGGTGTGTGTGAGTTTGGTGTGAGTGAGTTTGGTGTGAGTGAGTTTGGTGTGAGTGAGTTTGGTGTGAGTGAGTTTGGTGTGTGTGAGTTTGGTGTGAGTGAGCTTGGTGTGTGTGAGTTTGGTGTGAGTGAGCTTGGTGTGAGTGAGCATGTGTGAGTGAGTTTGGTGTGAGTGAGCTGGTGTGAGTGAGTTTGGTGTGAATGAGTTTGGTGTGAGTGAGTTTGGTGTGAGTGAGTTTGTGTGAGTGAGTTTGGTGTGAGTGAGTTTGGTGTGAGTGAGTTTTTTGTGAGTGAGTTTGGTGTGAGTGAGTTTGGTGTGAGTGAGTTTGGTGTGAGTGAGTTTGGTGTGTGTGAGTTTGGTGTGTGTGAGTTTGGTGTGAGTGAGTTTGGTGTGAGTGAGTTTGGTGTGAGTGAGTTTGGTGTGAGTGACTTTGTGTGAGTGAGTTTGGTGTGAGTGAGTTTGGTGTGAGTGAGTTTGGTGTGTGTGAGTTTGGTGTGAGTGAGTTTGTGTGAGTGAGTTTGGTGTGAGTGAGTTTGGTGTGAGTGAGGTTGGTGTGTGTGACTTTGGTGTGAGTGAGTTTGGTGTGAGTGAGTTTGGTGTGAGTGAGTTTGGTGTGAGTGAGTTTGGTGTGAGTGAGTTTGGTGCGAGTGTGTTTGGTGTGTGTGAGTTGGGTGTGATTGAGTTTGGTGTGAGTGAGTTTGGTGTGAGTGAGTTTGGTGTGAGTGAGTTTGGAGTGAGTGAGTTTGGTGTGAGTGAGTTTGGTATGAGTGAGTTTGGTGTGTGTGAGTTTGGTGTGAGTGAGTTTGCTGTGAGTGAGCTTGGTGTGTGTGATTTTGGTGTGAGTGAGTTTGGTGTGAGTGAGTTTGGTGTGAGTGAGTTTGGTGTGTGTGAGTTTGGTGTGAGTGAGTTTGTGTGAGTGAGTTTGGTGTGAGTGAGTTTGGTGTGAGTGAGGTTGGTGTGTGTGACTTTGGTGTGAGTGAGTTTGGTGTGAGTGAGTTTGGAGTGAGTGAGTTTGGTGTGAGTGAGTTTGGTGTGAGTGAGTTTGGTGTGTGTGAGTTTGGTGTGTGTGAGTTTGGTGTGAGTGAGTTTGGTGTGAGTGAGTTTGGTGTGAGTGAGTTTGGTGTGAGTGAGTTTGGTGTGAGTGACATTGTGTGAGTGAGTTTGGTGTGAGTGAGTTTGGTGTGAGTGAGTTTGGTGTGTGTGAGTTTGGTGTGAGTGAGTTTGTGTGAGTGAGTTTGGTGTGAGTGAGTTTGGTGTGACTGAGGTTGGTGTTTGTGACTTTGGTGTGAGTGAGTTTGGTGTGAGTGAGTTTGGTGTGAGTGAATTTGGTGTGAGTGAGTTTGGTGTGAGTGAGTTTGGTGCGAGTGTGTTTGGTGTGTGTGAGTTGGGTGTGATTGAGTTTGGTGTGAGTGAGTTTGGTGTGAGTGAGTTTGGTGTGAGTGAGTTTGGTGTGAGTGAGTTTGGTGTGATTGAGTTTGGTGTGAGTGAGTTTGGTGTGAGTGAATTTGGTGTGAGTGTGTTTGGTGTGAGTGAGTTTGGTGTGAGTGAGTTTGGTGTGAGTGAGTTTGTGTGAGTGAGTTTGGTGTGAGTGAGTTTGGTGTGAGTGAGTGAGTTTGGTGTGAGTGAGTTTGTTGTGAGTGAGTTTGGTGTGTGTGAGTTTGGTGTGAGTGTGTTAGGTGTGAGTGAGTTTGGTGTGTGTGAGTTTGGTGTGAGTGAGTTTGGTGTGAGTGAGTTTTGTGTGAGTGAGTTTGGTGTGAGTGAGTTTGGTGTGAGTGAGTTTGGTGTGAGTGAGTTTGGTGTGAGTGAGTTTGTGTGAGTGAGTTTGGTGTGAGTGAGTTTGTGAGTTTGGTGTGAGTGATTTTGGTGTATGGGAGTTTGGTGTGAGTGAGTTTGGTGTGAGTGAGTTTGGTGTGAGTGAGTTTGGTGTGACTGAGTTTGGTGTGACTGAGTTTGGTGTGTGTGAGTTTGGTGTGAGTGAGTTTAGTGTGAGTGAGTTTGGTGTGAGTGAGTTTGGTGTGAGTGAAATTGGTGTGAGTGAGTTTCGTGTGAGTGAGTTTGTTGTGAGTGAGTTTGGTGTGACTGAGTTTGGTGTGAGTGAGTTTGGTGTGTGTGAGTTTGGTGTGAGTGAGTTTGGTGTGAGTGTGTTTGGTGTGTGTGAGTTTGGTGTGAGTGAGTTTGGTGTGAGTGAGTTTGGTGTGAGTGAGTTTGGTGTGAGTGTGTTTGGCGAGAGTGAGTTTGTGTGAGTGAGTTTGGTGTGAGTGAGTTTGGTGTGAGTGAGTTTGGTGTGAGTGAGTTTGGTGTGAGTGTGTTTGGCGAGAGTGAGTTTGTGTGAGTGAGTTTGGTGTGAGTGAGTTTGGTGTGAGTGAGTTTGGTGTGTGAGTTTGGTGTGAGTGAGTTTGGTGTGTGAGAGTTTGTTGTGAGTGACTTTGGTGTGAGTGATTTTGTTGTGAGTGAGTTTGGTGTGAGTGAGTTTGGTGTGAGTGAGTTTGGTGTGATTGAGTTTGGTGTGAGTGAGTTTTGTGTGAGTGAATTTGGTGTGAGTGTGTTTGGTGTGAGTGAGTTTGGTGTGAGTGAGTTTGTGTGAGTGAGTTTGGTGTGTGTGTGTTTGGTGTGAGTGTGTTAGGTGTGAGTGAGTTTGGTGTGTGTGAGTTTGGTGTGAGTGAGTTTGGTGTGAGTGAGTTTTGTGTGAGTGAGTGTGGTGTGAGTGAGTTTGGTGTGAGTGAGTTTGGTGTGAGTGAGTTTGGTGTGAGTGAGTTTGTGTGAGTGAGTTTGGTGTGAGTGAGTTTGGTGTGAGTGATTTTGGTGTATGGGAGTTTGGTGTGAGTGAGTTTGGTGTGAGTGAATTTGGTGTGAGTGAGTTTGGTGTGACTGAGTTTGGTGTGACTGAGTTTGGTGTGTGTGAGTTTGGTGTGAGTGAGTTTAGTGTGAGTGAGTTTGGTGTGAGTGAGTTTGGTGTGAGTGAAATTGGTGTGAGTGAGTTTCGTGTGAGTGAGTTTGGTGTGAGTGAGTTTGGTGTGTGTGAGTTTGGTGTGAGTGAGTTTGGTGTGAGTGAGTTTGGTGTGAGTGAGTTTGGTGTGTGTGAGTTTGGTGTGAGTGAGTTTGGTGTGAGTGTGTTTGGTGTGTGTGAGTTTGGTGTGAGTGAGTTTGGTGTGAGTGAGTTTGGTGTGAGTGAGTTTGGTGTGAGTGAGTTTGGTGTGAGTGAGTTTGGTGTGAGTGAATTTGGTATGAGTGATTTTGGTGTGTGTGAGTTTGGTGTGAGTGAGTTGGTGTGAGTGAGCTTGGTGTGTGTGATTTTGGTGTGAGTGAGTTGGGTGTGAGTGAGTTTGGTGTGAGTGAGCTTGGTGTGTGTGAGTTTGGTGTGAGTGAGTTTGGTGTGAGTGAGTTTGCTGTGAGTGAGTTTGGTGTGATTGAGTTTGGTGTGAGTGAGTTTTTTGTGAGTGAGTTTGGTGTGAGTGAGTTTGGTGTGAGTGAGTTTGTGTGAGTGAGTTTGGTGTGAGTGTGTTTGTTGTGAGTGAGTGAGTTTGGTGTGAGTGAGTTTGGTGTGAGTGAGTTTGGTGTATGGGAGTTTGGTGTGAGTGACTTAGGTGTGAGTGAGTTTGGTGTGTGTGAGTTTGATGTGAGTGAGTTTGGTGTGAGTGGGTTTGGTGTGAGTGAGTTTGGTGTGAGTGAGTTTGGTGTGAGTGAGTTTGGTGTGAGTGAAATTGGTGTGAGTGAGTTTTGTGTGAGTGAGTTTGGTGTGAGTGAGTTTGGTGTGTGTGAGTTTGGTGTGAGTGTGTTTGGTGTGAGTGAGTTTGGTGTGAGTGAGTTTGGTGTGTGTGAGTTTGTTGTGAGTGAGTTTGGTGTGAGTGTGTTTGGTGTGTGTGAGTTTGGTGTGAGTGAGTTTGGTGTGAGTGAGTTTGGTGTGAGTGAGTTTGGTGTGAGTGTGTTTGGTGTGAGTGAGTTTGTGCGAGTGAGTTTGGTGTGAGTGAGATTGGTGTGAGTGAGTTTGGTGTGAGTGTGTTTGGTGTGAGTGAGTTTGGTGTGTGTGAGTTTGGTGTGTGTGAGTATGGTGTGAGTGAGTTTGGTGTGAGTGAGTTTGGTGTGAGTGAGTTTGGTGTGTGTGAGTTTGGTGTGAGTGAGTTTGGTGTGAGTGAGTTTGGTGTGAGTGAGTTTGGTGTGAGTGAGTTTGTGTGAGTGAGTTTGGTGCGAGTGAGTTGGGTGTGAGTGAGTTTGGTGTGAGTGAGTTTGGCATGTGTGTGAGTGAGTTTGTGTGAGTGAGTTTGGTGTGAGTGAATTTGGTGTGAGTGAGTTTGGTGTGAGTGAGTTTGGTGTGAGTGAGTTTGGTGTGAGTGAGTTGGTGTGAGTGAGTTTGGTGTGAGTGAGTTTGGTGTGAGTGAAATTGGTGTGAGTGAGCTTGGTGTGTGTGAGTTTGGTGTGAGTGAGTTTGGTGTGAGTGAGTATGTGTGAGTGAGTTTGGTGTGAGTGAGCTGGTGTGAGTGAGTTTGCTGTGAGTGAGTTTGGTGTGAGTAAGTTTGGTGTGAGTGAGTTTGTGTGAGAGAGTTTGGTGTGAGTGAGTTTGGTGTGAGTGAGTTTGGTGTGAGTGAGTTTGGTGCGAGTGAGTTTGGTGTGAGTGAGTTTGGTGTGAGTGAGTTTGTGTGAGTGAGTTTGGTGGGAGTGAGTTTGGTGTGAGTGATTTTGGTGTGAGTGAGCTGGTGTGAGTGAGTTTGCTGTGAGTGAGTTTGGTGTGAGTAAGTTTGGTGTGAGTGAGTTTGTGTGAGTGAGTTTGGTGTGAGTGAGTTTGGTGTGAGTGAGTTTGGTGTGAGTGAGTTTGGTGTGAGTGAGTTTGGTGTGAGTGAGTTTGGTGTGAGTGAGTTTGTGTGAGTGAGTTTGGTGGGAGTGAGTTTGGTGTGAGTGATTTTGGTGTATGGGACTTTGGTGTGAGTGAGTTTGGTGTGAGTGAGTTTGGTGTGAGTTAGTTTGGTGTGACTGAGTTTGGTGTGACTGAGTTTGGTGTGTGTGAGTTTGGTGTGAGTGAGTTTGGTGTGATTGAGTTTGGTGTCAGTGAGTTTGGTGTCAGTGATTTTGGTGTGTGAGAGTTTGTTGTGAGTGACTATGGTGCGAGTGAGTTTGTTGTGAGTGAGTTTGGTGTGAGTGAGTTCTGTGTGAGTGAGTTTGGTGTGAGTGAGTTTGGTGTGTGCGAGTTTGGTGTGAGTGTGTTTGGTGTGTGTGAGTTTGGTGTGAGTGAGTTTGGTGTGAGTGAGTTTGTTGTGAGTGAGTTTGGTATGAGTGAGTTTGGTGTGAGTGAGTTTGGTGTGAGTGAGTTTGGTGTGTGTGAGTTTGGTGTGAGTGAGCTTGGTGTGTGTGAGTTTGGTGTGAGTGAGTTTGGTGTGAGTGAGTATGTGTGAGTGAGTTTGGTGTGAGTGAGCTGGTGTGAGTGAGTTTGGTGTGAGTGAGTTTGGTGTGAGTGAGTTTGGTGTGAGTGAGTTTGTGTGAGTGAGTTTGGTGTGAGTGAGTTTGGTGTGAGTGAGTTTGGTGTGAGTGAGTTTGGTGCGAGTGAGTTTGGTGTGAGTGAGTTTGGTGTGAGTGAGTTTGGTGTGTGTGAGTTTGGTGTGAGTGAGCTTGGTGTTTGTGAGGTTGGTGTGAGTGAGTTTGGTGTGAGTGAGCATGTGTGATTGAGTTTCGTGTGAGTGAGCTGGTGTGAGTGAGTTTGGTGTGAGTGAGTTTGGTGTGAGTGAGTTTGGTGTGAGTGAGTTTGTGTGAGTGAGTTTGGTGCGAGTGAGTTTGGTGTGAGTGACTTTGGTGTGAGTGACTTTGGTGTGAGTGAGTTTGGTGTGAGTGAGTTTGGTGTGAGTGAGTTTGGTGTGAGTGAGTTTGGTGTGTGTGAGTTTGGTGTGTGTGAGTTCGGTGTGAGTGAGTTTGGTGTGAGTGAGTTTGGTGTGAGTGAGTTTTGTGTGAGTCAGTTTGGTGTGAGTGAGTTTGGTGTGAGTGAGTTTGGTGTGATTGAGTTTGTGTGAGTGAGTTTGGTGTGAGTGAGTTTGGTGTGAGTGAGTTTGGTGTGTGTGAGTTTGGTGTCAGTGAGTTTGTGTGAGTGAGTTTGGTGTGAGTGAGTTTGGTGTGAGTGAGTTTGGTGTGTCTGAGTTTGGTGTGAGTGAGTTTGGTGTGAGTGAGTTTGGAGTGTGTGAGTTTGTGTAAGTGAGGTTGTGTGAATGAGTTTGGTGTGAGTGAGTTTGGTGTGAGTGAGTTTGGTGTGTGTGAGCTTGGTGTGCGTGAGTTTGGTGTGAGTGTGTTTGGTGTGAGTGAGTTTGGTGTGTGTGAGTTTGGTGTGTGTGAGTTTGGTGTGAGTGAGTTTGGTGTGAGTGAGTTTGGTGTGAGTGAGTTTGGTGTGTGTGAGTTTGGTGTGAGTGAGTTTGGTGTGAGTGAGTTTGGTGTGAGTGAGTTTGGTGTGAGTGATTTTGGTGTATGGGACTTTGGTGTGAGTGAGTTTGGTGTGAGTGAGTTTGGTGTGAGTTAGTTTGGTGTGACTGAGTTTGGTGTGACTGAGTTTGGTGTGTGTGAGTTTGGTGTGAGTGAGTTTAGTGTGAGTGAGTTTGGTGTGAGTGAGTTTGGTGTGAGTGAAATTGGTGCGAGTGAGTTTCGTGTGAGTGAGTTTGGTGTGAGTGAGTTTGGTGTGTGTGAGTTTGGTGTGAGTGAGTTTGGTGTGAGTGAGTTAGGTGTGAGTGAGTTTGGTGTGTGTGAGTTTGGTGTGAGTGAGTTTGGTGTGAGTGTGTTTGGAGTGTGTGAATTTGGTGTGAATGAGTTTGGTGTGAGTGAGTTTGGTGTGAGTG
The DNA here is from genome assembly GCF_052327205.1 of Somniosus microcephalus. Lineage (NCBI taxonomy): Eukaryota > Metazoa > Chordata > Chondrichthyes > Squaliformes > Somniosidae > Somniosus > Somniosus microcephalus. Next base: position 347,872,175 of record NC_140990.1, on the reverse strand, counting down.
AGTTTGGTGTGAGTGTGTTTGGTGTGAGTGAGTTTGTGTGAGTGAGTTTGGTGTGAGTGAGTTTGGTGTGAGTGAGTTTGGTGTGAGTGAGTTTGGTGTGAGTGAGTTTGGTGTGTGTGAGTTTGGTGTGAGTGTGTTTGGTGTGTGTGAGTTTGGTGTGAGTGAGTTTGGTGTGAGTGAGTTTGGTGTGAGTGAGCTTGGTGTGATTGGGTTTGGTGAGAGTGAGTTTGGTGTGTGTGAGTTTGGTGTGAGTGAGCTTGGTGTGTGTGAGTTTGTTGTGAGTGAGTTTGGTGTGAGTGAGTATGTGTGAGTGAGTTTGGTGTCAGTGAGCTGGTGTGAGTGAGTTTGGTGTGACTGAGTTTGGTTTGAGTGAGTTTGGTGTGAGTGAGTTTGTGTGAGTGAGTTTGGTGTGAGTGAGTTTGATGTGAGTGAGTTTTTTGTGAGTGAGTTTGGTGTGAGTGAGTTTGGTGTGAGTGAGTTAGGTGTGAGTGACTTTGTGTGAGTGAGTTTGGTGTGAGTGAGTTTGGTGTGAGTGAGTTTAGTGTGTGTGAGTTTGGTGTGAGTGAGTTTGTGTGAGTGAGTTTGGTGTGAGTGAGTTTGGTCTGAGTGAGTTTGGTGTGTGTGAGTTTGGTGTGAGTGAGTTTGGTGTGAGTGAGTTTGGTGTGAGTGAGTTTGGTGTGAGTGAGTTTGGTGTGAGTGAGTTTGGTGTGAGTGAGTTTGGTGCGAGTGTGTTTGGTGTGTGTGAGTTGGTTGTGATTGAGTTTGGTGTGAGTGAGTTTGGTGTGAGTGAGTTTGGTGTGAGTGAGTTTGGTGTGAGTGAGTTTGGTGTGTGTGAGTTTGGTGTGAGTGAGTTTGGTGTGAGTGAGCTTGGTGTGTGAGATTTTGGTGTGAGTGAGTTTGGTGTGAGTGAGTTTGGTGTGAGTGAGCTTGGTGTGTGTGAGTTTGGTGTGAGTGAGTTTGTGTGAGTGAGTTTGGTGTGAGTGAGTTTGGTGTGAGTGAGTTTGGTGTGATTGAGTTTGTGTGAGTGAGTTTGGTGTGAGTGAGTTTGGTGTGAGTGAGTTTGGTGTGTGTGAGTTTGGCGTCAGTGAGTTTGTGTGAGTGAGTTTGGTGTGAGTGTGTTTGGTGTGAGTGAGTTTGGTGTGTCTGAGTTTGGTGTGAGTGAGTTTGGTGTGAGTGAGTTTGGAGTGTGTGAGTTTGTGTAAGTGAGGTTGTGTGAATGAGTTTGGTGTGAGTGAGTTTGGTGTGAGTGAGTTTGGTGTGTCTGAGTTTGGTGTGAGTGAGTTTGGTGTGAGTGAGTTTGGAGTGTGTGAGTTTGTGTAAGTGAGGTTGTGTGAATGAGTTTGGTGTGAGTGAGTTTGGAGTGAGTGAGTTTGGTGTGAGTGAGTTTGGTGTGAGTGTGTTTGGTGTGAGTGAGTTTGGTGTGAGTGAGTTTGGTGTGAGTGAGTTTGGTGTGTGTGAGCTTGGTGTGCGTGAGTTTGGTGTGAGTGTGTTTGGTGTGAGTGAGTTTGGTGTGTGTGAGTTTGGTGTGTGTGAGTTTGGTGTGAGTGAGTTTGGTGTGAGTGAGTTTGGTGTGAGTGAGTTTGGTGTGTGTGAGTTTGGTGTGAGTGAGTTTGGTGTGAGTGAGTTTGGTGTGAGTGAGTTTGGTGTGAGTGATTTTGTTGTATGGGACTTTGGTGTGAGTGAGTTTGGTGTGAGTGAGTTTGGTGTGAGTTAGTTTGGTGTGACTGAGTTTGGTGTGACTGAGTTTGGTGTGTGTGAGTTTGGTGTGAGTGAGTTTAGTGTGAGTGAGTTTGGTGTGAGTGAGTTTGGTGTGAGTGATTTTGGTGTATGGGACTTTGGTGTGAGTGAGTTTGGTGTGAGTGAGTTTGGTGTGAGTTAGTTTGGTGTGACTGAGTTTGGTGTGACTGAGTTTGGTGTGTGTGAGTTTGGTGTGAGTGAGTTTAGTGTGAGTGAGTTTGGTGTGAGTGAGTTTGGTGTGAGTGAAATTGGTGCGAGTGAGTTTCGTGTGAGTGAGTTTGGTGTGAGTGAGTTTGCTGTGAGTGACTTTGTGTGAGTGAGTTTGGTGTGAGTGAGTTTGGTGTGAGTGAGTTTGGTGTGTGTGAGTTCGGTGTGAGTGAGTTTGTGTGAGTGAGTTTGGTGTGAGTGAGTTTGGTGTGAGTGAGGTTGGTGTGTGTGACTTTGGTGTGAGTGAGTTTGGTGTGAGTGAGTTTAGTGTGAGTGAGTTTGGTGTGAGTGAGTTTGGTGTGAGTGAAATTGGTGCGAGTGAGTTTCGTGTGAGTGAGTTTGGTGTGAGTGAGTTTGCTGTGTGTGAGTTTGGTGTGAGTGAGTTTGGTGTGAGTGAGTTTGGTGTGAGTGAGTTTGGTGTGTGTGAGTTTGGTGTGAGTGAGTTTGGTGTGAGTGTGTTTGGAGTGTGTGAATTTGGTGTGAATGAGTTTGGTGTGAGTGAGTTTGGTGTGAGTGAGTTTGGTGTGAGTGTGTTTGGTGTGAGTGAGTTTGTGTGAGTGAGTTTGGTGTGAGTGAGTTTGGTGTGAGTGAGTTTGGTGTGAGTGAGTTTGGTGTGAGTGAGTTTGGTGTGTGTGAGTTTGGTGTGAGTGTGTTTGGTGTGTGTGAGTTTGGTGTGAGTGAGTTTGGTGTGAGTGAGTTTGGTGTGAGTGAGCTTGGTGTGATTGGGTTTGGTGAGAGTGAGTTTGGTGTGTGTGAGTTTGGTGTGAGTGAGCTTGGTGTGTGTGAGTTTGTTGTGAGTGAGTTTGGTGTGAGTGAGTATGTGTGAGTGAGTTTGGTGTCAGTGAGCTGGTGTGAGTGAGTTTGGTGTGACTGAGTTTGGTTTGAGTGAGTTTGGTGTGAGTGAGTTTGTGTGAGTGAGTTTGGTGTGAGTGAGTTTGATGTGAGTGAGTTTTTTGTGAGTGAGTTTGGTGTGAGTGAGTTTGGTGTGAGTGAGTTAGGTGTGAGTGACTTTGTGTGAGTGAGTTTGGTGTGAGTGAGTTTGGTGTGAGTGAGTTTAGTGTGTGTGAGTTTGGTGTGAGTGAGTTTGTGTGAGTGAGTTTGGTGTGAGTGAGTTTGGTCTGAGTGAGTTTGGTGTGTGTGAGTTTGGTGTGAGTGAGTTTGGTGTGAGTGAGTTTGGTGTGAGTGAGTTTGGTGTGAGTGAGTTTGGTGTGAGTGAGTTTGGTGTGAGTGAGTTTGGTGCGAGTGTGTTTGGTGTGTGTGAGTTGGTTGTGATTGAGTTTGGTGTGAGTGAGTTTGGTGTGAGTGAGTTTGGTGTGAGTGAGTTTGGTGTGAGTGAGTTTGGTGTGTGTGAGTTTGGTGTGAGTGAGTTTGGTGTGAGTGAGCTTGGTGTGTGAGATTTTGGTGTGAGTGAGTTTGGTGTGAGTGAGTTTGGTGTGAGTGAGCTTGGTGTGTGTGAGTTTGGTGTGAGTGAGTTTGTGTGAGTGAGTTTGGTGTGAGTGAGTTTGGTGTGAGTGAGTTTGGTGTGATTGAGTTTGTGTGAGTGAGTTTGGTGTGAGTGAGTTTGGTGTGAGTGAGTTTGGTGTGTGTGAGTTTGGCGTCAGTGAGTTTGTGTGAGTGAGTTTGGTGTGAGTGTGTTTGGTGTGAGTGAGTTTGGTGTGTCTGAGTTTGGTGTGAGTGAGTTTGGTGTGAGTGAGTTTGGAGTGTGTGAGTTTGTGTAAGTGAGGTTGTGTGAATGAGTTTGGTGTGAGTGAGTTTGGTGTGAGTGAGTTTGGTGTGTCTGAGTTTGGTGTGAGTGAGTTTGGTGTGAGTGAGTTTGGAGTGTGTGAGTTTGTGTAAGTGAGGTTGTGTGAATGAGTTTGGTGTGAGTGAGTTTGGTGTGAGTGAGTTTGGTGTGAGTGAGTTTGGTGTGAGTGTGTTTGGTGTGAGTGAGTTTGGTGTGAGTGAGTTTGGTGTGAGTGAGTTTGGTGTGTGTGAGCTTGGTGTGCGTGAGTTTGGTGTGAGTGTGTTTGGTGTGAGTGAGTTTGGTGTGTGTGAGTTTGGTGTGTGTGAGTTTGGTGTGAGTGAGTTTGGTGTGAGTGAGTTTGGTGTGAGTGAGTTTGGTGTGTGTGAGTTTGGTGTGAGTGCGTTTGGTGTGAGTGAGTTTGGTGTGAGTGAGTTTGGTGTGAGTGATTTTGGTGTATGGGACTTTGGTGTGAGTGAGTTTGGTGTGAGTGAGTTTGGTGTGAGTTAGTTTGGTGTGACTGAGTTTGGTGTGACTGAGTTTGGTGTGTGTGAGTTTGGTGTGAGTGAGTTTAGTGTGAGTGAGTTTGGTGTGAGTGAGTTTGGTGTGAGTGAAATTGGTGCGAGTGAGTTTCGTGTGAGTGAGTTTGGTGTGAGTGAGTTTGGTGTGTGTGAGTTTGGTGTGAGTGAGTTTGGTGTGAGTGAGTTTGGTGTGAGTGAGTTTGGTGTGTGTGAGTTTGGTGTGAGTGAGTTTGGTGTGAGTGTGTTTGGAGTGTGTGAATTTGGTGTGAATGAGTTTGGTGTGAGTGAGTTTGGTGTGAGTGAGTTTGGTGTGAGTGTGTTTGGTGTGAGTGAGTTTGTGTGAGTGAGTTTGGTGTGAGTGAGTTTGGTGTGAGTGAGTTTGGTGTGAGTGAGTTTGGTCTGAGTGAGTTTGGTGTGTGTGAGTTTGGTGTGAGTGAGTTTGGTGTGAGTGAGTTTGGTGTGAGTGAGTTTGGTGTGAGTGAGTTTGGTGTGAGTGAGTTTGGTGTGAGTGAGTTTGGTGCGAGTGTGTTTGGTGTGTGTGAGTTGGTTGTGATTGAGTTTGGTGTGAGTGAGTTTGGTGTGAGTGAGTTTGGTGTGAGTGAGTTTGGTGTGAGTGAGTTTGGTGTGTGTGAGTTTGGTGTGAGTGAGTTTGGTGTGAGTGAGCTTGGTGTGTGAGATTTTGGTGTGAGTGAGTTTGGTGTGAGTGAGTTTGGTGTGAGTGAGCTTGGTGTGTGTGAGTTTGGTGTGAGTGAGTTTGTGTGAGTGAGTTTGGTGTGAGTGAGTTTGGTGTGAGTGAGTTTGGTGTGATTGAGTTTGTGTGAGTGAGTTTGGTGTGAGTGAGTTTGGTGTGAGTGAGTTTGGTGTGTGTGAGTTTGGCGTCAGTGAGTTTGTGTGAGTGAGTTTGGTGTGAGTGTGTTTGGTGTGAGTGAGTTTGGTGTGTCTGAGTTTGGTGTGAGTGAGTTTGGTCTGAGTGAGTTTGGAGTGTGTGAGTTTGTGTAAGTGAGGTTGTGTGAATGAGTTTGGTGTGAGTGAGTTTGGTGTGAGTGAGTTTGGTGTGTCTGAGTTTGGTGTGAGTGAGTTTGGTGTGAGTGAGTTTGGAGTGTGTGAGTTTGTGTAAGTGAGGTTGTGTGAATGAGTTTGGTGTGAGTGAGTTTGGTGTGAGTGAGTTTGGTGTGAGTGAGTTTGGTGTGAGTGTGTTTGGTGTGAGTGAGTTTGGTGTGAGTGAGTTTGGTGTGAGTGAGTTTGGTGTGTGTGAGCTTGGTGTGCGTGAGTTTGGTGTGAGTGTGTTTGGTGTGAGTGAGTTTGGTGTGTGTGAGTTTGGTGTGTGTGAGTTTGGTGTGAGTGAGTTTGGTGTGAGTGAGTTTGGTGTGAGTGAGTTTGGTGTGTGTGAGTTTGGTGTGAGTGCGTTTGGTGTGAGTGAGTTTGGTGTGAGTGAGTTTGGTGTGAGTGATTTTGGTGTATGGGACTTTGGTGTGAGTGAGTTTGGTGTGAGTGAGTTTGGTGTGAGTTAGTTTGGTGTGACTGAGTTTGGTGTGACTGAGTTTGGTGTGTGTGAGTTTGGTGTGAGTGAGTTTAGTGTGAGTGAGTTTGGTGTGAGTGAGTTTGGTGTGAGTGAAATTGGTGCGAGTGAGTTTCGTGTGAGTGAGTTTGGTGTGAGTGAGTTTGGTGTGTGTGAGTTTGGTGTGAGTGAGTTTGGTGCGAGTGTGTTTGGTGTGTGTGAGTTGGTTGTGATTGAGTTTGGTGTGAGTGAGTTTGGTGTGAGTGAGTTTGGTGTGAGTGAGTTTGGTGTGAGTGAGTTTGGTGTGTGTGAGTTTGGTGTGAGTGAGTTTGGTGTGAGTGAGCTTGGTGTGTGAGATTTTGGTGTGAGTGAGTTTGGTGTGAGTGAGTTTGGTGTGAGTGAGCTTGGTGTGTGTGAGTTTGGTGTGAGTGAGTTTGTGTGAGTGAGTTTGGTGTGAGTGAGTTTGGTGTGAGTGAGTTTGGTGTGATTGAGTTTGTGTGAGTGAGTTTGGTGTGAGTGAGTTTGGTGTGAGTGAGTTTGGTGTGTGTGAGTTTGGCGTCAGTGAGTTTGTGTGAGTGAGTTTGGTGTGAGTGTGTTTGGTGTGAGTGAGTTTGGTGTGTCTGAGTTTGGTGTGAGTGAGTTTGGTCTGAGTGAGTTTGGAGTGTGTGAGTTTGTGTAAGTGAGGTTGTGTGAATGAGTTTGGTGTGAGTGAGTTTGGTGTGAGTGAGTTTGGTGTGTCTGAGTTTGGTGTGAGTGAGTTTGGTGTGAGTGAGTTTGGAGTGTGTGAGTTTGTGTAAGTGAGGTTGTGTGAATGAGTTTGGTGTGAGTGAGTTTGGTGTGAGTGAGTTTGGTGTGAGTGAGTTTGGTGTGAGTGTGTTTGGTGTGAGTGAGTTTGGTGTGAGTGAGTTTGGTGTGAGTGAGTTTGGTGTGTGTGAGCTTGGTGTGCGTGAGTTTGGTGTGAGTGTGTTTGGTGTGAGTGAGTTTGGTGTGTGTGAGTTTGGTGTGTGTGAGTTTGGTGTGAGTGAGTTTGGTGTGAGTGAGTTTGGTGTGAGTGAGTTTGGTGTGTGTGAGTTTGGTGTGAGTGCGTTTGGTGTGAGTGAGTTTGGTGTGAGTGAGTTTGGTGTGAGTGATTTTGGTGTATGGGACTTTGGTGTGAGTGAGTTTGGTGTGAGTGAGTTTGGTGTGAGTTAGTTTGGTGTGACTGAGTTTGGTGTGACTGAGTTTGGTGTGTGTGAGTTTGGTGTGAGTGAGTTTAGTGTGAGTGAGTTTGGTGTGAGTGAGTTTGGTGTGAGTGAAATTGGTGCGAGTGAGTTTCGTGTGAGTGAGTTTGGTGTGAGTGAGTTTGGTGTGTGTGAGTTTGGTGTGAGTGAGTTTGGTGTGAGTGAGTTTGGTGTGAGTGAGTTTGGTGTGTGTGAGTTTGGTGTGAGTGAGTTTGGTGTGAGTGTGTTTGGAGTGTGTGAATTTGGTGTGAATGAGTTTGGTGTGAGTGAGTTTGGTGTGAGTGAGTTTGGTGTGAGTGTGTTTGGTGTGAGTGAGTTTGTGTGAGTGAGTTTGGTGTGAGTGAGTTTGGTGTGAGTGAGTTTGGTGTGAGTGAGTTTGGTGTGAGTGAGTTTGGTGTGTGTGAGTTTGGTGTGAGTGTGTTTGGTGTGTGTGAGTTTGGTGTGAGTGAGTTTGGTGTGAGTGAGTTTGGTGTGAGTGAGCTTGGTGTGATTGGGTTTGGTGAGAGTGAGTTTGGTGTGTGTGAGTTTGGTGTGAGTGAGCTTGGTGTGTGTGAGTTTGTTGTGAGTGAGTTTGGTGTGAGTGAGTATGTGTGAGTGAGTTTGGTGTCAGTGAGCTGGTGTGAGTGAGTTTGGTGTGACTGAGTTTGGTTTGAGTGAGTTTGGTGTGAGTGAGTTTGTGTGAGTGAGTTTGGTGTGAGTGAGTTTGATGTGAGTGAGTTTTTTGTGAGTGAGTTTGGTGTGAGTGAGTTTGGTGTGAGTGAGTTAGGTGTGAGTGACTTTGTGTGAGTGAGTTTGGTGTGAGTGAGTTTGGTGTGAGTGAGTTTAGTGTGTGTGAGTTTGGTGTGAGTGAGTTTGTGTGAGTGAGTTTGGTGTGAGTGAGTTTGGTCTGAGTGAGTTTGGTGTGTGTGAGTTTGGTGTGAGTGAGTTTGGTGTGAGTGAGTTTGGTGTGAGTGAGTTTGGTGTGAGTGAGTTTGGTGTGAGTGAGTTTGGTGTGAGTGAGTTTGGTGCGAGTGTGTTTGGTGTGTGTGAGTTGGTTGTGATTGAGTTTGGTGTGAGTGAGTTTGGTGTGAGTGAGTTTGGTGTGAGTGAGTTTGGTGTGAGTGAGTTTGGTGTGTGTGAGTTTGGTGTGAGTGAGTTTGGTGTGAGTGAGCTTGGTGTGTGAGATTTTGGTGTGAGTGAGTTTGGTGTGAGTGAGTTTGGTGTGAGTGAGCTTGGTGTGTGTGAGTTTGGTGTGAGTGAGTTTGTGTGAGTGAGTTTGGTGTGAGTGAGTTTGGTGTGAGTGAGTTTGGTGTGATTGAGTTTGTGTGAGTGAGTTTGGTGTGAGTGAGTTTGGTGTGAGTGAGTTTGGTGTGTGTGAGTTTGGCGTCAGTGAGTTTGTGTGAGTGAGTTTGGTGTGAGTGTGTTTGGTGTGAGTGAGTTTGGTGTGTCTGAGTTTGGTGTGAGTGAGTTTGGTGTGAGTGAGTTTGGTGTGAGTGATTTTGGTGTATGGGACTTTGGTGTGAGTGAGTTTGGTGTGAGTGAGTTTGGTGTGAGTTAGTTTGGTGTGACTGAGTTTGGTGTGACTGAGTTTGGTGTGTGTGAGTTTGGTGTGAGTGAGTTTAGTGTGAGTGAGTTTGGTGTGAGTGAGTTTGGTGTGAGTGAAATTGGTGCGAGTGAGTTTCGTGTGAGTGAGTTTGGTGTGAGTGAGTTTGGTGTGAGTGAGTTTGGTGTGAGTGAGTTTGGTGTGAGTTAGTTTGGTGTGACTGAGTTTGGTGTGACTGAGTTTGGTGTGTGTGAGTTTGGTGTGAGTGAGTTTAGTGTGAGTGAGTTTGGTGTGAGTGAGTTTGGTGTGAGTGAGTTTGGTGTGAGTGAGCTTGGTGTGTGTGAGTTTGGTGTGAGTGAGTTTGTGTGAGTGAGTTTGGTGTGAGTGAGTTTGGTGTGAGTGAGTTTGGTGTGATTGAGTTTGTGTGAGTGAGTTTGGTGTGAGTGAGTTTGGTGTGAGTGAGTTTGGTGTGTGTGAGTTTGGCGTCAGTGAGTTTGTGTGAGTGAGTTTGGTGTGAGTGTGTTTGGTGTGAGTGAGTTTGGTGTGTCTGAGTTTGGTGTGAGTGAGTTTGGTGTGAGTGAGTTTGGTGTGAGTGATTTTGGTGTATGGGACTTTGGTGTGACTGAGTTTGGTGTGAGTGAATTTGGTGTGAGTGAGTTTGGTGTGAGTGAGTTTGGTGTGAGTGAGTTTGGTGTGAGTGAGTTTGTGTGAGTGAGTTTGGTGTGAGTGAGTTTGGTGTGAGTGAGTGAGTTTGGTGTGAGTGAGTTTGGTGTGTGTGAGTTTGGTGTGAGTAAGTTAGGTGTGAGTGAGTTTGGTGTGTGTGAGTTTGGTGTGAGTGAGTTTGGTGTGAGTGGGTTTGGTGTGAGTGAGTTTGGTGTGAGTGAGTTTGGTGTGAGTGAGTTTGGTGTGAGTGAGTTTGGTGTGAGTGAGTTTGGTGTGAGTGAGTTTGGTGCGAGTGTGTTTGGTGTGTGTGAGTTTGGTGTGATTGAGTTTGGTGTGAGTGAGTTTGGTGTGAGTGAGTTTGGTGTGAGTGAGTTTGGAGTGAGTGAGTTTGGTGTGAGTGAGTTTGTGAGTGAGTTTGGTGTGAGTGAGTTTGGTGTGAGTGAGTTTGGTGTGAGTGAGTTTGGTGTGAGTGAGTTTGGTGTGAGTGAGTTTGGTGTGTGTGAGTTTGGTGTGAGTGAGTTTGGTGTGAGTGAGTTTGGTGTGAGTGAGTTTGGTGTGAGTGAGTTTGGTATGAGTCAGTTTGGTGTGAGTGAGTTTGGTGTGTGTGAGTTTGGTGTGAGTGAGTTTAGTGTGAGTGAGTTTAGTGTGAGTGAGTTTGGTGTGTGTGAGTTTGGTGTGAGTGAGTTTGGTGTGAGTGTGTTTGGTGTGTGTGAGTTTGGTGTGACTGAGTTTGGTGTGAGTGAGTTTGGTGTGAGTGAGTTTGGTGTGAGTGTGTTTGGTGTGAGTGAGTTTGTGTGTGTGAGTTTGGCGTCAGTGAGTTTGGTCTGAGTGAGTTTGGTGTGAGTGAGTTTGGTCTGAGTGAGTTTGGTGTGAGTGAGTTTTGTGTGTGAGAGTTTGGTGTGAGTGACTTTGGTGTGAGTGAGTTTGTTGTGAGTGAGTTTGGTGTGAGTGAGTTTGGTGTGAGTGAGTTTGGTGTGAGTGAGTTTGGTGTGTGTGAGTTTGGTGTGAGTGAGTTTGGTGTGAGTGTGTTTGGTATGTGTGAGTTTGGTGTGAGTGAGTTTGGTGTGAGTGAGTTTGGTGTGAGTGAGTTTGGTGTGAGTGAGTTTGGTGTGAGTGAGTTTGGTGCGAGTGTGTTTGGTGTGTGTGAGTTGGGTGTGATTGAGTTTGGTGTGAGTGAGTTTGGTGTGAGTGAGTTTGGTGTTAGTGAGTTTGGTGTGAGTGAGTTTGGTGTGAGTGAGTTTGGAGTGAGTGAGTTTGGTGTGAGTGAGTTTGTGAGTGAGTTTGGTGTGAGTGAGTTTGGTGTGAGTGAGTTTGGTGTGAGTGAGTTTGGTGTGAGTGAGTTTGGTGTGAGTGAGTTTGGTGTGTGTGAGTTTGGTGTGAGTGAGTTTGGTGTGAGTGAGTTTGGTGTGAGTGAGTTTGGTGTGAGTGAGTTTGGTATGAGTCAGTTTGGTGTGAGTGAGTTTGGTGTTTGTGAGTTTGGTGTGAGTGAGTTTAGTGTGAGTGAGTTTGGTGTGAGTGAGTTTGGTGTGTGTTAGTTTGGTGTGAGTGAGTTTGGTGTGAGTGTGTTTGGTGTGTGTGAGTTTGGTGTGACTGAGTTTGGTGTGAGTGAGTTTGGTGTGAGTGAGTTTGGTGTGAGTGTGTTTGGTGTGATTGAGTTTGTGTGAGTGAGTTTGGCGTGAGTGAGTTTGGTCTGAGTGAGTTTGGTGTGAGTGAGTTTGGTGTGAGTGAGTTTGGTGTGAGTGAGTTTGGTGTGTGAGAGTTTGGTGTGAGTGACTTTGGTGTGAGTGAGTTTGTTGTGAGTGAGTTTGGTGTGAGTGAGTTTGGTGTGAGTGAGTTTGGTGTGAGTGAGTTTGGTGTGTGTGAGTTTGGTGTGAGTGAGTTTGTGTGAGTGAGTTTGGTGTGAGTGAGTTTGGTGTGAGTGAGTTTGGTGTGTGTGAGTTTGGTGTGAGTGAGTTTGGTATGAGTGAGTTTGGTGTGAGTGAGTTTGGTGTGAGTGAGTTTGGTGTGAGTGAGTTTGGTGCGAGAGTGTTTGGTGTGTGTGAGTTGGGTGTGATTGAGTTTGGTGTGAGTGAGTTTGGTGTGAGTGAGTTTGGTGTGTGAGATTTTGGTGTGAGTGACTTTGGTGTGAGTGAGTTTGTTGTGAGTGAGTTTGGTGTGAGTGCGTTTGGTGTGAGTGAGTTTGGTGTGAGTGAGTTTGGTGTGTGTGAGTTTGGTGTGAGTGAGTTTGTGTGAGTGAGTTTGGTGTGAGTGAGTTTGGTGTGTGTCAGTTTGGTGTGAGTGAGTTTGGTGTGAGTGAGTTTGGTGTGAGTGAGTTTGGTGTGAGTGAGTTTGGTGTGAATGAGTTTGGTGCGAGTGTTTTTGGTGTGTGTGAGTTGGGTGTGATTGAGTTTGGTGTGAGTGAGTTTGGTGTGAGTGAGTTTGGTGTTAGTGAGTTTGGTGTGAGTGAGTTTGGTGTGAATGAGTTTGGTATGAGTGAGTTTGGTGTGTGTGACTTTGGTGTGAGTGAGTTTGGTGTGAGTGAGCTTGGTGTGTGTGATTTTGGTGTGAGTGAGTTTGGTGTGAGTGAGTTTGGTGTGAGTGAGCTTGGTGTGTGTGAGTTTGGTGTGAGTGAGTTTGGTGTGAGTGAGTTTGGTGTGAGTGAGTTTGGTGTGATTGAGTTTGGTGTGACTGAGTTTGGTGTGAGTGAATTTGGTGTGAGTGAGTTTGGTGTGAGTGAGTTTGGTGTGAGTGAGTTTGGTGTGAGTGAGTTTGTGTGAGTGAGTTTGGTGTGAGTGAGTTTGGTGTGAGTGAGTGAGTTTGGTGTGAGTGAGTTTGGTGTGAGTGAGTTTGGTGTGTGTGAGTTTGGTGTGAGTGAGTTAGGTGTGAGTGAGTTTGGTGTGTGTGAGTTTGGTGTGAGTGAGTTTGGTGTGAGTGGGTTTGGTGTGAGTGAGTTTGGTGTGAGTGAGTTTGGTGTGAGTGAGTTTGGTGTGAGCGAGTTTGGTGTGAGTGAGTTTGGTGTGAGTGAGTTTGGTGCGAGTGTGTTTGGTGTGTGTGAGTTTGGTGTGATTGAGTTTGGTGTGAGTGAGTTTGGTGTGAGTGAGTTTGGTGTGAGTGAGTTTGGAGTGAGTGAGTTTGGTGTGAGTGAGTTTGTGAGTGAGTTTGGTGTGAGTGAGTTTGGTGTGAGTGAGTTTGGTGTGAGTGAGTTTGGTGTGAGTGAGTTTGGTGTGAGTGAGTTTGGTGTGTGTGAGTTTGGTGTGAGTGAGTTTGGTGTGAGTGAGTTTGGTGTGAGTGAGTTTGGTGTGAGTGAGTTTGGTATGAGTCAGTTTGGTGTGAGTGAGTTTGGTGTGTGTGAGTTTGGTGTGAGTGAGTTTAGTGTGAGTGAGTTTGGTGTGAGTGAGTTTGGTGTGTGTGAGTTTGGTGTGAGTGAGTTTGGTGTGAGTGTGTTTGGTGTGTGTGAGTTTGGTGTGACTGAGTTTGGTGTGAGTCAGTTTGGTGTGAGTGAGTTTGGTGTGAGTGTGTTTGGTGTGAGTGAGTTTGTGTGAGTGAGTTTGGCGTGAGTGAGTTTGGTCTGAGTGAGTTTGGTGTGAGTGAGTTTGGTGTGAGTGAGTTTGGTGTGAGTGAGTTTTGTGTGTGAGAGTTTGGTGTGAGTGACTTTGGTGTGAGTGAGTTTGTTGTGAGTGAGTTTGGTGTGAGTGAGTTTGGTGTGAGTGAGTTCGGTGTGAGTGAGTTTGGTGTGTGTGAGTTTGGTGTGAGTGAGTTTGGTGTGAGTGTGTTTGGTGTGTGTGAGTTTGGTGTGAGTGAGTTTGGTGTGAGTGAGTTTGGTGTGAGTGAGTTTGGTGTGAGTGAGTTTGGTGTGAATGAGTTTGGTGCGAGTGTGTTTGGTGTGTGTGAGTTGGGTGTGATTGAGTTTGGTGGTAGTGAGTTTGGTGTGAGTGAGTTTGGTGTTAGTGAGTTTGGTGTGAGTGAGTTTGGTGTGAGTGAGTTTGGTATGAGTGAGTTTGGTGTGTGTGAGTTTGGTGTGAGTGAGTTTGGTGTGAGTGAGCTTGGTGTGTGTGATTTTGGTGTGAGTGAGTTTGGTGTGAGTGAGTTTGGTGTGAGTGAGCTTGGTGTGTGTGAGTTTGGTGTGAGTGAGTTTGGTGTGAGTGAGTTTGGTGTGAGTGAGTTTGGTGTGATTGAGTTTGGTGTGACTGAGTTTGGTGTGAGTGAATTTGGTGTGAGTGAGTTTGGTGTGAGTGAGTTTGGTGTGAGTGAGTTTGGTGTGAGTGAGTTTGTGTGAGTGAGTTTGGTGTGAGTGAGTTTGGTGTGAGTGAGTGAGTTTGGTGTGAGTGTGTTTGGTGTGAGTGAGTTTGGTGTGTGTGAGTTTGGTGTGAGTGAGTTAGGTGTGAGTGAGTTTGGTGTGTGTGAGTTTGGTGTGAGTGAGTTTGGTGTGAGTGGGTTTGGTGTGAGTGAGTTTGGTGTGAGTGAGTTTGGTGTGAGTGAGTTTGGTGTGAGTGAGTTTGGTGTGAGTGAGTTTGGTGTGAGTGAGTTTGGTGTGAGTCAGTTTGGCGCGAGTGTGTTTGGTGTGTGTGAGTTTGGTGTGATTGAGTTTGGTGTGAGTGAGTTTGGTGTGAGTGAGTTTGGTGTGACTGAGTTTGGAGTGAGTGAGTTTGGTGTGAGTGAGTTTGTGGGTGAGTTTGGTGTGAGTGAGTTTGGTGTGAGTGAGTTTGGTGTGAGTGAGTTTGGTGTGAGTGAGTTTGGTGTGAGTGAGTTTGGTGTGTGTGAGTTTGGTGTGAGTGAGTTTGGTGTGAGTGAGTTTGGTGTGAGTGAGTTTGGTGTGAGTGAGTTTGGTATGAGTCAGTTTGGTGTGAGTGAGTTTGGTGTGTGTGAGTTTGGTGTGAGTGAGTTTAGTGTGAGTGAGTTTGTGTGAGTGAGTTTGGCGTGAGTGAGTTTGGTGTGAGTGAGTTTGGTGTGAGTGAGTTTGGTGTGAGTGAGTTTGGTGTGAGTGTGTTTGGTGTGAGTGAGTTTGTGTGAGTGAGTTTGGCGTGAGTGAGTTTGGTCTGAGTGAGTTTGGTGTGAGTGAGTTTGGTGTGAGTTAGTTTGGTGTGAGTGAGTTTGGTGTGTGAGAGGTTGGAGTGAGTGACTTTGGTGTGAGTGAGTTTGTTGTGAGTGAGTTTGGTGTGAGTGAGTTTGGTGTGAGTGATTTTGGTGTGAGTGAGTTTGGTGTGTGTGCGTTTGGTGTGAGTGAGTTTGGTGTGAGTGTGTTTGGTGTGTGTGAGTTTGGTGTGAGTGAGTTTGGTGTGAGTGAGTTTGGTGTGAGTGAGTTTGGTGTGTGTGAGTTTGGTGTGAGTGAGTTTGGTGTGAGTGTGTTTGGTGTGTGTGAGTTTGGTGTGAGTGAGTTTGGTGTGAGTGAGTATGGTGTGAGTGAGTTTGGTGTGAGTGAGTTTGGTGTGAGTGAGTTTGGTGTGAGTGAGTTTGTGTGAGTGAGTTTGGTGTGAGTGAGTTTGGTGTGAGTGAGTTTTTTGTGAGTGAGTTTGGTGTGAGTGAGTTTGGTGTGAGTGAGTTTGGTGAGAGTGAGTTTGGTGTGTGTGAGTTTGGTATGAGTGAGTTTGGTGTGAGTGAGTTTGGTGTGAGTGAGTTTGGTGTGAGTGACTTTGTGTGAGTGAGTTTGGTGTGAGTGAGTTTGGTGTGAGTGAGTTTGGTGTGTATGAGTTTGGTGTGAGTGAGTTTGTGTGAGTGAGTTTGGTGTGAGTGAGTTTGGTGTGAGTGAGTTTGGTGTGAGTGAGTTTGGTGTGTGTGAGTTTGGTGTGAGTGAGTTTGGTGTGAGTGAGTTTGGTGTGAGTGAGTTTGGTGCGAGTGTGTTTGGTGTGTGTGAGTTGGGTGTGATTGAGTTTGGTGTGAGTGAGTTTGGTGTGAGTGAGTTTGGTGTGAGTGAGTTTGGTGTGAGTGAGTTTGGTGTGAGTGAGTTTGGTATGAGTGAGTTTGGTGTGTGTGAGTTTGGTGTGAGTGAGTTTGGTGTGAGTGAGCTTGGTGTGTGTGATTTTGGTGTGAGTGAGTTTGGTGTGAGTGAGTTTGGTGTGAGTGAGCTTGGTGTGTGTGAGTTTGGTGTGAGTGACTTTGGTGTGAGTGAGTTTGGTGTGAGTGAATTTGGTGTGATTGAGTTTGGTGTGAGTGAGTTTGGTGTGAGTGAATTTGGTGTGAGTGAGTTTGGTGTGAGTGAGTTTGGTGATAGTGAGTTTGGTGTGAGTGAGTTTGTGTGAGTGAGTTTGGTGTGAGTGCGTTTGGTGTGAGTGAGTGAGTTTGGTGTGAGTGAGTTTGGTGTGAGTGAGTTTGGTGTGTGTGAGTTTGGTGTGAGAGAGTTAGGTGTGAGTGAGTTTGGTGTGTGTGAGTTTGGTGTGAGTGAGTTTGGTGTGAGTGGGTTTGGTGTGAGTGAGTTTGGTGTGAGTGAGTTTGGTGTGAGAGAGTTTGGTGTGAGTGAGTTTGGTGTGAGTGAGTTTGGTGTGAGTGAGTTTGGTGTGAGTGAGTTTGGTGTGAGTGAGTTTGGTGCGAGTGTGTTTGGTGTGTGTGAGTTTGGTGTGATTGAGTTTGGTGTGAGTGAGTTTGGTGTGAGTGAGTTTGGTGAGAGTGAGTTTGGTGTGAGTGAGTTTGGTGTGAGTGAGTTTGGTGTGAGTGAGTTTGGTGTGTGTGAGTTTGAAGTGAGTGAGTTTGGTGTGAGTGAGTTTGGTGGGAGTGAGTTTGGTGTGCGTGAGTTTGGTGTGAGTGAGTTTGGTGCGAGTGTGTTTGGTGTGTGTGAGTTGGGTGTGATTGAGTTTGGTGTGAGTGAGTTTGGTGTGAGTGAGTTTGGTGTGAGTGAGTTTGCTGTCAGTGAGTTTGGTATGAGTGAGTTTGGTGTGTGTGAGTTTGGTGTGAGTGAGTTTGGTGTGAGTGAGCTTGGTGTGTGTGATTTTGGTGTGAGTGAGTTTGGTGTGAGTGAGTTTGGTGTGAGTGAGCTAGGTGTGTGTGAGTTTGGTGTGAGTGACTTTGGTGTGAGTGAGTTTGGTGTGAGTGAGTTTGGTGTGATTGAGTTTGGTGTGAGTGAGTTTGGTGTGAGTGAGTTTGGTGTGAGTGAGTTTGTGTGAGTGAGTTTGGTGTGAGTGCGTTTGGTGTGAGTGAGTGAGTTTGGTGTGAGTGAGTTTGGTGTGAGTGAGATTGGTGTGTGTGAGTTTGGTGTGAGTGAGTTAGGTGTGAGTGAGTTTGGTGTGTGTGAGTTTGGTGTGAGTGAGTTTGGTGTGAGTGGGTTTGGTGTGAGTGAGTTTGGTGTGAGTGAGTTTGGTGTGAGAGAGTTTGGTGTGAGTGAATTAGTGTGAGTGAGTTTGGTGTGAGTGAGTTTGGTGTGAGTGAGTTTGGTGTGAGTCAGTTTGGTGCGAGTGTGTTTGGTGTGTGTGAGTTTGGTGTGATTGAGTTTGGTGTGAGTGAGTTTGGTGTGAGTGAGTTTGGTGTGAGTGAGTTTGGTGTGAGTGAGTTTGGTGTGAGTGAGTTTGGTGTGAGTGAGTTTGGTGTGTGTGAGTTTGAAGTGAGTGAGTTTGGTGTGAGTGAGCTTGGTGTGTGTGATTTTGGTGTGAGTGAGTTTGGTGTGAGTGAGCTTGGTGTGTGTGAATTTGGTGTGAGTGAGTTTGGTGTGAGTGAGTGAGTGAGTTTGGTGTGAGTGAGTTTGGTGTGAGTGAGTTTGTGTGAGTGAGTTTGGTGTGAGTGAGTTTGGTGTGAGTGAGTGAGTTTGGTGTGAGTGAGTTTGGTGTGAGTGAGTTTGGTGTGTGTGAGTTTGGTGTGAGTGAGTTTGGTGTGAGTGAGTTTGGTGTGAGTGAGTTTGGTGTGTGTGAGTTTGAAGTGAGTGAGTTTGGTGTGAGTGAGTTTGGTGTGAGTGAGTTTGGTGTGAGTGAGTTTGGTGTGATTGAGTTTGGTGTGAGTGAGTTTGGTGTGAGTGAATTTGGTGTGAGTGAGTTTGGTGTGAGTGAGTTTGGTGTGAGTGAGTTTGGTGTGAGTGAGTTTGTGTGAGTGAGTTTGGTGTGAGTGAGTTTGGTGTGAGTGAGTGAGTTTGGTGTGAGTGAGTTTGGTGTGAGTGAGTTTGGTGTGTGTGAGTTTGGTGTGAGTGAGTTAGGTGTGAGTGAGTTTGGTGTGTGTGAGTTTAGTGTGAGTGAGTTTGGTGTGAGTGAGTTTGGTGTGAGTGAGTTTGGTGTGAGTGAGTTTGGTGTGAGTGAGTTTGGTGTGTGTGAGTTTGGTGTGAGTGAGTTTGGCGTGAGTGAGTTTGGTGTGAGTGAGTTTGGTGTGAGTGAGTTTGGTATGAGTCAGTTTGGTGTGAGTGAGTTTGGTGTGTGTGAGTTTGGTGTGAGTGAGTTTAGTGTGAGTGAGTTTGGTGTGAGTGAGTTTGGTGTGTGTGAGTTTGGTGTGAGTGAGTTTGGTGTGAGTGTGTTTGGTGTGTGTTAGCTTGGTGTGAGTGAGTTTGGTGTGAGTGAGTTTGGTGTGAGTGAGTTTGGTGCGGGTGTGTTTGGTGTGAGTGAGTTTGTGTGAGTGAGTTTGGTGTGAGTGAGTTTGGTCTGAGTGAGTTTGGTGTGAGTGAGTTTTGTGTGAGTGAGTTTGGTGTGAGTGAGTTTGGTGTGTGAGAGTTTGGTGTGAGTGACTTTGGTGTGAGTGAGTTTGTTGTGAGTGAGTTTGGTGTGAGTGAGTTTGGTGTGAGTGAGTTTGGTGTGTGTGAGTTTGGTGTGAGTGAGTTTTGTGTGAGTGTGTTTGGTGTGTGTGAGTTTGGTGTGAGTGAGTTTGGTGTGAGTGAATATGGTGTGAGTGAGTTTGGTGTGAGTGAGTTTGGTGTGAGTGAGTTTGGTGTGAGTGAGTTTGGTGTGTGTGAGTTTGGTGTGAGTGAGCTTGGTGTGTGTGAGTTTGGTGTGAGTGAGTTTGGTGTGAGTGAGTATGTGTGAATGAGTTTGGTGTTCGTGAGCTGGTGTGAGTAAGTTTGGTGTGAGTGAGTTTGGTGTGAGTGAGTTTGGTGTGTGTGAGTTTGGTGTGAGTGAGTTTGGTGTGAGTGTTTTTGGTGTGTGTGAGTTTGGTGTGAGTGAGTTTGGTGTGAGTGAGTTTGGTGTGAGTGTGTTTGGTGTGAGTGAGTTTGTGTGAGTGAGTTTGGTGTGAGTGAGTTTGGTGTGAGTGAGTTTGGTGTGAGTGAGTTTGGTGTGAGTGAGTTTGGTGTGTGAGAGTTTGTTGTGAGTGACTTTGGTGTGAGTGAGTTTGTTGTGAGTGAGTTTGGTGTGAGTGAGTTTGGTGTGAGTGTGTTTGGTGTGAGTGAGTTTGGTGTGTGTGAGTTTGGTGTGAGTGTGTTTGGTGTGAGTGAGTTTGGTGTGAGTGAGTTTGGTGTGAGTGAGTTTGGTGTCAGTGAGTTTGGTGTGAGTGAGTTTGGTGTGTGTGAGTTTGGTGTGAGTGAGCTTGGTGTGTGTGAGTTTGGTGTGAGTGAGTTTGGTGTGAGTGTGTTTGGTGTGATTGAGTTTGTGTGAGTGAGTTTGGCGTGAGTGAGTTTGGTCTGAGTGAGTTTGGTGTGAGTGAGTTTGGTGTGAGTGAGTTTGGTGTGAGTGAGTTTGGTGTGTGAGAGTTTGGTGTGAGTGACTTTGGTGTGAGTGAGTTTGTTGTGAGTGAGTTTGGTGTGAGTGAGTTTGGTGTGAGTGAGTTTGGTGTGAGTGAGTTTGGTGTGTGTGAGTTTGGTGTGAGTGAGTTTGTGTGAGTGAGTTTGGTGTGAGTGAGTTTGGTGTGAGTGAGTTTGGTGTGTGTGAGTTTGGTGTGAGTGAGTTTGGTATGAGTGAGTTTGGTGTGAGTGAGTTTGGTGTGAGTGAGTTTGGTGTGAGTGAGTTTGGTGCGAGAGTGTTTGGTGTGTGTGAGTTGGGTGTGATTGAGTTTGGTGTGAGTGAGTTTGGTGTGAGTGAGTTTGGTGTGTGAGATTTTGGTGTGAGTGACTTTGGTGTGAGTGAGTTTGTTGTGAGTGAGTTTGGTGTGAGTGCGTTTGGTGTGAGTGAGTTTGGTGTGAGTGAGTTTGGTGTGTGTGAGTTTGGTGTGAGTGAGTTTGTGTGAGTGAGTTTGGTGTGAGTGAGTTTGGTGTGTGTCAGTTTGGTGTGAGTGAGTTTGGTGTGAGTGAGTTTGGTGTGAGTGAGTTTGGTGTGAGTGAGTTTGGTGTGAATGAGTTTGGTGCGAGTGTTTTTGGTGTGTGTGAGTTGGGTGTGATTGAGTTTGGTGTGAGTGAGTTTGGTGTGAGTGAGTTTGGTGTTAGTGAGTTTGGTGTGAGTGAGTTTGGTGTGAATGAGTTTGGTATGAGTGAGTTTGGTGTGTGTGACTTTGCTGTGAGTGAGTTTGGTGTGAGTGAGCTTGGTGTGTGTGATTTTGGTGTGAGTGAGTTTGGTGTGAGTGAGTTTGGTGTGAGTGAGCTTGGTGTGTGTGAGTTTGGTGTGAGTGAGTTTGGTGTGAGTGAGTTTGGTGTGAGTGAGTTTGGTGTGATTGAGTTTGGTGTGACTGAGTTTGGTGTGAGTGAATTTGGTGTGAGTGAGTTTGGTGTGAGTGAGTTTGGTGTGAGTGAGTTTGGTGTGAGTGAGTTTGTGTGAGTGAGTTTGGTGTGAGTGAGTTTGGTGTGAGTGAGTGAGTTTGGTGTGAGTGAGTTTGGTGTGAGTGAGTTTGGTGTGTGTGAGTTTGGTGTGAGTGAGTTAGGTGTGAGTGAGTTTGGTGTGTGTGAGTTTGGTGTGAGTGAGTTTGGTGTGAGTGGGTTTGGTGTGAGTGAGTTTGGTGTGAGTGAGTTTGGTGTGAGTGAGTTTGGTGTGAGCGAGTTTGGTGTGAGTGAGTTTGGTGTGAGTGAGTTTGGTGCGAGTGTGTTTGGTGTGTGTGAGTTTGGTGTGATTGAGTTTGGTGTGAGTGAGTTTGGTGTGAGTGAGTTTGGTGTGAGTGAGTTTGGAGTGAGTGAGTTTGGTGTGAGTGAGTTTGTGAGTGAGTTTGGTGTGAGTGAGTTTGGTGTGAGTGAGTTTGGTGTGAGTGAGTTTGGTGTGAGTGAGTTTGGTGTGAGTGAGTTTGGTGTGTGTGAGTTTGGTGTGAGTGAGTTTGGTGTGAGTGAGTTTGGTGTGAGTGAGTTTGGTGTGAGTGAGTTTGGTATGAGTCAGTTTGGTGTGAGTGAGTTTGGTGTGTGTGAGTTTGGTGTGAGTGAGTTTAGTGTGAGTGAGTTTGGTGTGAGTGAGTTTGGTGTGTGTGAGTTTGGTGTGAGTGAGTTTGGTGTGAGTGTGTTTGGTGTGTGTGAGTTTGGTGTGACTGAGTTTGGTGTGAGTCAGTTTGGTGTGAGTGAGTTTGGTGTGAGTGTGTTTGGTGTGAGTGAGTTTGTGTGAGTGAGTTTGGCGTGAGTGAGTTTGGTCTGAGTGAGTTTGGTGTGAGTGAGTTTGGTGTGAGTGAGTTTGGTGTGAGTGAGTTTTGTGTGTGAGAGTTTGGTGTGAGTGACTTTGGTGTGAGTGAGTTTGTTGTGAGTGAGTTTGGTGTGAGTGAGTTTGGTGTGAGTGAGTTCGGTGTGAGTGAGTTTGGTGTGTGTGAGTTTGGTGTGAGTGAGTTTGGTGTGAGTGTGTTTGGTGTGTGTGAGTTTGGTGTGAGTGAGTTTGGTGTGAGTGAGTTTGGTGTGAGTGAGTTTGGTGTGAGTGAGTTTGGTGTGAATGAGTTTGGTGCGAGTGTGTTTGGTGTGTGTGAGTTGGGTGTGATTGAGTTTGGTGTGAGTGAGTTTGGTGTGAGTGAGTTTGGTGTTAGTGAGTTTGGTGTGAGTGAGTTTGGTGTGAGTGAGTTTGGTATGAGTGAGTTTGGTGTGTGTGAGTTTGGTGTGAGTGAGTTTGGTGTGAGTGAGCTTGGTGTGTGTGATTTTGGTGTGAGTGAGTTTGGTGTGAGTGAGTTTGGTGTGAGTGAGCTTGGTGTGTGTGAGTTTGGTGTGAGTGAGTTTGGTGTGAGTGAGTTTGGTGTGAGTGAGTTTGGTGTGATTGAGTTTGGTGTGACTGAGTTTGGTGTGAGTGAATTTGGTGTGAGTGAGTTTGGTGTGAGTGAGTTTGGTGTGAGTGAGTTTGGTGTGAGTGAGTTTGTGTGAGTGAGTTTGGTGTGAGTGAGTTTGGTGTGAGTGAGTGAGTTTGGTGTGAGTGTGTTTGGTGTGAGTGAGTTTGGTGTGTGTGAGTTTGGTGTGAGTGAGTTAGGTGTGAGTGAGTTTGGTGTGTGTGAGTTTGGTGTGAGTGAGTTTGGTGTGAGTGGGTTTGGTGTGAGTGAGTTTGGTGTGAGTGAGTTTGGTGTGAGTGAGTTTGGTGTGAGTGAGTTTGGTGTGAGTGAGTTTGGTGTGAGTGAGTTTGGTGTGAGTCAGTTTGGCGCGAGTGTGTTTGGTGTGTGTGAGTTTGGTGTGATTGAGTTTGGTGTGAGTGAGTTTGGTGTGAGTGAGTTTGGTGTGACTGAGTTTGGAGTGAGTGAGTTTGGTGTGAGTGAGTTTGTGGGTGAGTTTGGTGTGAGTGAGTTTGGTGTGAGTGAGTTTGGTGTGAGTGAGTTTGGTGTGAGTGAGTTTGGTGTGAGTGAGTTTGGTGTGTGTGAGTTTGGTGTGAGTGAGTTTGGTGTGAGTGAGTTTGGTGTGAGTGAGTTTGGTGTGAGTGAGTTTGGTATGAGTCAGTTTGGTGTGAGTGAGTTTGGTGTGTGTGAGTTTGGTGTGAGTGAGTTTAGTGTGAGTGAGTTTGTGTGAGTGAGTTTGGCGTGAGTGAGTTTGGTGTGAGTGAGTTTGGTGTGAGTGAGTTTGGTGTGAGTGAGTTTGGTGTGAGTGTGTTTGGTGTGAGTGAGTTTGTGTGAGTGAGTTTGGCGTGAGTGAGTTTGGTCTGAGTGAGTTTGGTGTGAGTGAGTTTGGTGTGAGTTAGTTTGGTGTGAGTGAGTTTGGTGTGTGAGAGGTTGGAGTGAGTGACTTTGGTGTGAGTGAGTTTGTTGTGAGTGAGTTTGGTGTGAGTGAGTTTGGTGTGAGTGATTTTGGTGTGAGTGAGTTTGGTGTGTGTGCGTTTGGTGTGAGTGAGTTTGGTGTGAGTGTCTTTGTTTTGTGTGAGTTTGGTGTGAGTGAGTTTGGTGTGAGTGAGTTTGGTGTGAGTGAGTTTGGTGTGTGTGAGTTTGGTGTGAGTGAGTTTGGTGTGAGTGTGTTTGGTGTGTGTGAGTTTGGTGTGAGTGAGTTTGGTGTGAGTGAGTATGGTGTGAGTGAGTTTGGTGTGAGTGAGTTTGGTGTGAGTGAGTTTGGTGTGAGTGAGTTTGTGTGAGTGAGTTTGGTGTGAGTGAGTTTGGTGTGAGTGAGTTTTTTGTGAGTGAGTTTGGTGTGAGTGAGTTTGGTGTGAGTGAGTTTGGTGAGAGTGAGTTTGGTGTGTGTGAGTTTGGTATGAGTGAGTTTGGTGTGAGTGAGTTTGGTGTGAGTGAGTTTGGTGTGAGTGACTTTGTGTGAGTGAGTTTGGTGTGAGTGAGTTTGGTGTGAGTGAGTTTGGTGTGTATGAGTTTGGTGTGAGTGAGTTTGTGTGAGTGAGTTTGGTGTGAGTGAGTTTGGTGTGAGTGAGTTTGGTGTGAGTGAGTTTGGTGTGTGTGAGTTTGGTGTGAGTGAGTTTGGTGTGAGTGAGTTTGGTGTGAGTGAGTTTGGTGTGAGTGAGTTTGGTGCGAGTGTGTTTGGTGTGTGTGAGTTGGGTTTGATTGAGTTTGGTGTGAGTGAGTTTGGTGTGAGTGAGTTTGGTGTGAGTGAGTTTGGTGTGAGTGAGTTTGGTGTGAGTGAGTTTGGTATGAGTGAGTTTGGTGTGTGTGAGTTTGGTGTGAGTGAGTTTGGTGTGAGTGAGCTTGGTGTGTGTGATTTTGGTGTGAGTGAGTTTGGTGTGAGTGAGTTTGGTGTGAGTGAGCTTGGTGTGTGTGAGTTTGGTGTGAGTGACTTTGGTGTGAGTGAGTTTGGTGTGAGTGAATTTGGTGTGATTGAGTTTGGTGTGAGTGAGTTTGGTGTGAGTGAATTTGGTGTGAGTGAGTTTGGTGTGAGTGAGTTTGGTGATAGTGAGTTTGGTGTGAGTGAGTTTGTGTGAGTGAGTTTGGTGTGAGTGCGTTTGGTGTGAGTGAGTGAGTTTGGTGTGAGTGAGTTTGGTGTGAGTGAGTTTGGTGTGTGTGAGTTTGGTGTGAGAGAGTTAGGTGTGAGTGAGTTTGGTGTGTGTGAGTTTGGTGTGAGTGAGTTTGGTGTGAGTGGGTTTGGTGTGAGTGAGTTTGGTGTGAGTGAGTTTGGTGTGAGAGAGTTTGGTGTGAGTGAGTTTGGTGTGAGTGAGTTTGGTGTGAGTGAGTTTGGTGTGAGTGAGTTTGGTGTGAGTGAGTTTGGTGCGAGTGTGTTTGGTGTGTGTGAGTTTGGTGTGATTGAGTTTGGTGTGAGTGAGTTTGGTGTGAGTGAGTTTGGTGAGAGTGAGTTTGGTGTGAGTGAGTTTGGTGTGAGTGAGTTTGGTGTGAGTGAGTTTGGTGTGTGTGAGTTTGAAGTGAGTGAGTTTGGTGTGAGTGAGTTTGGTGGGAGTGAGTTTGGTGTGCGTGAGTTTGGTGTGAGTGAGTTTGGTGCGAGTGTGTTTGGTGTGTGTGAGTTGGGTGTGATTGAGTTTGGTGTGAGTGAGTTTGGTGTGAGTGAGTTTGGTGTGAGTGAGTTTGCTGTCAGTGAGTTTGGTATGAGTGAGTTTGGTGTGTGTGAGTTTGGTGTGAGTGAGTTTGGTGTGAGTGAGCTTGGTGTGTGTGATTTTGGTGTGAGTGAGTTTGGTGTGAGTGAGTTTGGTGTGAGTGAGCTAGGTGTGTGTGAGTTTGGTGTGAGTGACTTTGGTGTGAGTGAGTTTGGTGTGAGTGAGTTTGGTGTGATTGAGTTTGGTTTGAGTGAGTTTGGTGTGAGTGAATTTGGTGTGAGTGAGTTTGGTGTGAGTGAGTTTGGTGTGAGTGAGTTTGGTGTGAGTGAGTTTGTGTGAGTGAGTTTGGTGTGAGTGCGTTTGGTGTGAGTGAGTGAGTTTGGTGTGAGTGAGTTTGGTGTGAGTGAGATTGGTGTGTGTGAGTTTGGTGTGAGTGAGTTAGGTGTGAGTGAGTTTGGTGTGTGTGAGTTTGGTGTGAGTGAGTTTGGTGTGAGTGGGTTTGGTGTGAGTGAGTTTGGTGTGAGTGAGTTTGGTGTGAGAGAGTTTGGTGTGAGTGAGTTAGTGTGAGTGAGTTTGGTGTGAGTGAGTTTGGTGTGAGTGAGTTTGGTGTGAGTCAGTTTGGTGCGAGTGTGTTTGGTGTGTGTGAGTTTGGTGTGATTGAGTTTGGTGTGAGTGAGTTTGGTGTGAGTGAGTTTGGTGTGAGTGAGTTTGGTGTGAGTGAGTTTGGTGTGAGTGAGTTTGGTGTGAGTGAGTTTGGTGTGTGTGAGTTTGAAGTGAGTGAGTTTGGTGTGAGTGAGCTTGGTGTGTGTGATTTTGGTGTGAGTGAGTTTGGTGTGAGTGAGTTTGGTGTGAGTGAGCTTGGTGTGTGTGAATTTGGTGTGAGTGAGTTTGGTGTGAGTGAGTGAGTGAGTTTGGTGTGAGTGAGTTTGGTGTGAGTGAGTTTGTGTGAGTGAGTTTGGTGTGAGTGAGTTTGGTGTGAGTGAGTGAGTTTGGTGTGAGTGAGTTTGGTGTGAGTGAGTTTGGTGTGTGTGAGTTTGGTGTGAGTGAGTTTGGTGTGAGTGAGTTTGGTGTGAGTGAGTTTGGTGTGTGTGAGTTTGAAGTGAGTGAGTTTGGTGTGAGTGAGTTTGGTGTGAGTGAGTTTGGTGTGAGTGAGTTTGGTGTGATTGAGTTTGGTGTGAGTGAGTTTGGTGTGAGTGAATTTGGTGTGAGTGAGTTTGGTGTGAGTGAGTTTGGTGTGAGTGAGTTTGGTGTGAGTGAGTTTGTGTGAGTGAGTTTGGTGTGAGTGAGTTTGGTGTGAGTGAGTGAGTTTGGTGTGAGTGAGTTTGGTGTGAGTGAGTTTGGTGTGTGTGAGTTTGGTGTGAGTGAGTTAGGTGTGAGTGAGTTTGGTGTGTGTGAGTTTAGTGTGAGTGAGTTTGGTGTGAGTGAGTTTGGTGTGAGTGAGTTTGGTGTGAGTGAGTTTGGTGTGAGTGAGTTTGGTGTGTGTGAGTTTGGTGTGAGTGAGTTTGGCGTGAGTGAGTTTGGTGTGAGTGAGTTTGGTGTGAGTGAGTTTGGTATGAGTCAGTTTGGTGTGAGTGAGTTTGGTGTGTGTGAGTTTGGTGTGAGTGAGTTTAGTGTGAGTGAGTTTGGTGTGAGTGAGTTTGGTGTGTGTGAGTTTGGTGTGAGTGAGTTTGGTGTGAGTGTGTTTGGTGTGTGTTAGCTTGGTGTGAGTGAGTTTGGTGTGAGTGAGTTTGGTGTGAGTGAGTTTGGTGCGGGTGTGTTTGGTGTGAGTGAGTTTGTGTGAGTGAGTTTGGTGTGAGTGAGTTTGGTCTGAGTGAGTTTGGTGTGAGTGAGTTTTGTGTGAGTGAGTTTGGTGTGAGTGAGTTTGTAGTGTGAGAGTTTGGTGTGAGTGACTTTGGTGTGAGTGAGTTTGTTGTGAGTGAGTTTGGTGTGAGTGAGTTTGGTGTGAGTGAGTTTGGTGTGTGTGAGTTTGGTGTGAGTGAGTTTTGTGTGAGTGTGTTTGGTGTGTGTGAGTTTGGTGTGAGTGAGTTTGGTGTGAGTGAATATGGTGTGAGTGAGTTTGGTGTGAGTGAGTTTGGTGTGAGTGAGTTTGGTGTGAGTGAGTTTGGTGTGTGTGAGTTTGGTGTGAGTGAGCTTGGTGTGTGTGAGTTTGGTGTGAGTGAGTTTGGTGTGAGTGAGTATGTGTGATTGAGTTTGGTGTTCGTGAGCTGGTGTGAGTAAGTTTGGTGTGAGTGAGTTTGGTGTGAGTGAGTTTGGTGTGTGTGAGTTTGGTGTGAGTGAGTTTGGTGTGAGTGTTTTTGGTGTGTGTGAGTTTGGTGTGAGTGAGTTTGGTGTGAGTGAGTTTGGTGTGAGTGAGTTTGGTGTGAGTGTGTTTGGTGTGAGTGAGTTTGTGTGAGTGAGTTTGGTGTGAGTGAGTTTGGTGTGAGTGAGTTTGGTGTGAGTGAGTTTGGTGTGAGTGAGTTTGGTGTGTGAGAGTTTGTTGTGAGTGACTTTGGTGTGAGTGAGTTTGTTGTGAGTGAGTTTGGTGTGAGTGAGTTTGGTGTGAGTGTGTTTGGTGTGAGTGAGTTTGGTGTGTGTGAGTTTGGTGTGAGTGTGTTTGGTGTGAGTGAGTTTGGTGTGAGTGAGTTTGGTGTGAGTGAGTTTGGTGTCAGTGAGTTTGGTGTGAGTGAGTTTGGTGTGTGTGAGTTTGGTGTGAGTGAGCTTGGTGTGTGTGAGTTTGGTGTGAGTGATTTTGGTGTGAGTGAGTATGTGTAAGTGAGTTTGGTGTGAGTGAGCTGGTGTGAGTGAGTTTGGTGTGAGTGAGTTTGGTGTGAGTGAGTTTGGTGTGAGTGAGTTTGTGTGAGTGAGTTTGGTGTGAGTGAGTTTGGTGTGAGTGAGTTTTTTGTGAGTGAGTTTGGTGTGAGTGAGTTTGGTGTGAGTGAGTTTGGTGTGAGTGAGTTTGGTGTGTGTGCGTTTGGTGTGAGTGAGTTTGGTGTGAGTGACTTTGTGTGAGTGAGTTTGGTGTGAGTGAGTTTGGTGTGAGTGAGTTTGGTGTGTGTGAGTTTGGTGTGAGTGAGTTTGTGTGAGTGAGTTTGGTGTGAGTGAGTTTGGTGTGAGTGAGTTTGGTGTGTGTGAGTTTGGTGTGAGTGAGTTTGGTGTGAGTGAGTTTGGTGTGAGTGAGTTTGGTGTGACTGAGTTTGGTGTGAGTGAGTTTGGTGCGAGTGTGTTTGGTGTGTGTGAGTTGGGTGTGATTGAGCTTGGTGTGAGTGAGTTTGGTGTGAGTGAGTTTGGTGTTAGTGAGTTTGGTGTGAGTGAGTTTGGTGTGAGTGAGTTTGGTATGAGTGAGTTTGGTGTGTGTGAGTTTGGTGTGAGTGAGTTTGGTGTGAGTGAGCTTGGTGTGTGTGATTTTGGTGTGAGTGAGTTTGGTGTGAGTGAGTTTGGTGTGAGTGAGTTTGGTGTGAGTGAAATTGGTGCGAGTGAGTTTCGTGTGAGTGAGTTTGGTGTGAGTGAGTTTGGTGTGAGTGAGTTTGGTGTGAGTGAGTTTGGTGTGAGTTAGTTTGGTGTGACTGAGTTTGGTGTGACTGAGTTTGGTGTGTGTGAGTTTGGTGTGAGTGAGTTTAGTGTGAGTGAGTTTGGTGTGAGTGAGTTTGGTGTGAGTGAGTTTGGTGTGAGTGAGCTTGGTGTGTGTGAGTTTGGTGTGAGTGAGTTTGTGTGAGTGAGTTTGGTGTGAGTGAGTTTGGTGTGAGTGAGTTTGGTGTGATTGAGTTTGTGTGAGTGAGTTTGGTGTGAGTGAGTTTGGTGTGAGTGAGTTTGGTGTGTGTGAGTTTGGCGTCAGTGAGTTTGTGTGAGTGAGTTTGGTGTGAGTGTGTTTGGTGTGAGTGAGTTTGGTGTGTCTGAGTTTGGTGTGAGTGAGTTTGGTGTGAGTGAGTTTGGTGTGAGTGATTTTGGTGTATGGGACTTTGGTGTGACTGAGTTTGGTGTGAGTGAATTTGGTGTGAGTGAGTTTGGTGTGAGTGAGTTTGGTGTGAGTGAGTTTGGTGTGAGTGAGTTTGTGTGAGTGAGTTTGGTGTGAGTGAGTTTGGTGTGAGTGAGTGAGTTTGGTGTGAGTGAGTTTGGTGTGTGTGAGTTTGGTGTGAGTAAGTTAGGTGTGAGTGAGTTTGGTGTGTGTGAGTTTGGTGTGAGTGAGTTTGGTGTGAGTGGGTTTGGTGTGAGTGAGTTTGGTGTGAGTGAGTTTGGTGTGAGTGAGTTTGGTGTGAGTGAGTTTGGTGTGAGTGAGTTTGGTGTGAGTGAGTTTGGTGCGAGTGTGTTTGGTGTGTGTGAGTTTGGTGTGATTGAGTTTGGTGTGAGTGAGTTTGGTGTGAGTGAGTTTGGTGTGAGTGAGTTTGGAGTGAGTGAGTTTGGTGTGAGTGAGTTTGTGAGTGAGTTTGGTGTGAGTGAGTTTGGTGTGAGTGAGTTTGGTGTGAGTGAGTTTGGTGTGAGTGAGTTTGGTGTGAGTGAGTTTGGTGTGTGTGAGTTTGGTGTGAGTGAGTTTGGTGTGAGTGAGTTTGGTGTGAGTGAGTTTGGTGTGAGTGAGTTTGGTATGAGTCAGTTTGGTGTGAGTGAGTTTGGTGTGTGTGAGTTTGGTGTGAGTGAGTTTAGTGTGAGTGAGTTTAGTGTGAGTGAGTTTGGTGTGTGTGAGTTTGGTGTGAGTGAGTTTGGTGTGAGTGTGTTTGGTGTGTGTGAGTTTGGTGTGACTGAGTTTGGTGTGAGTGAGTTTGGTGTGAGTGAGTTTGGTGTGAGTGTGTTTGGTGTGAGTGAGTTTGTGTGTGTGAGTTTGGCGTCAGTGAGTTTGGTCTGAGTGAGTTTGGTGTGAGTGAGTTTGGTCTGAGTGAGTTTGGTGTGAGTGAGTTTTGTGTGTGAGAGTTTGGTGTGAGTGACTTTGGTGTGAGTGAGTTTGTTGTGAGTGAGTTTGGTGTGAGTGAGTTTGGTGTGAGTGAGTTTGGTGTGAGTGAGTTTGGTGTGTGTGAGTTTGGTGTGAGTGAGTTTGGTGTGAGTGTGTTTGGTATGTGTGAGTTTGGTGTGAGTGAGTTTGGTGTGAGTGAGTTTGGTGTGAGTGAGTTTGGTGTGAGTGAGTTTGGTGTGAGTGAGTTTGGTGCGAGTGTGTTTGGTGTGTGTGAGTTGGGTGTGATTGAGTTTGGTGTGAGTGAGTTTGGTGTGAGTGAGTTTGGTGTTAGTGAGTTTGGTGTGAGTGAGTTTGGTGTGAGTGAGTTTGGAGTGAGTGAGTTTGGTGTGAGTGAGTTTGTGAGTGAGTTTGGTGTGAGTGAGTTTGGTGTGAGTGAGTTTGGTGTGAGTGAGTTTGGTGTGAGTGAGTTTGGTGTGAGTGAGTTTGGTGTGTGTGAGTTTGGTGTGAGTGAGTTTGGTGTGAGTGAGTTTGGTGTGAGTGAGTTTGGTGTGAGTGAGTTTGGTATGAGTCAGTTTGGTGTGAGTGAGTTTGGTGTTTGTGAGTTTGGTGTGAGTGAGTTTAGTGTGAGTGAGTTTGGTGTGAGTGAGTTTGGTGTGTGTTAGTTTGGTGTGAGTGAGTTTGGTGTGAGTGTGTTTGGTGTGTGTGAGTTTGGTGTGACTGAGTTTGGTGTGAGTGAGTTTGGTGTGAGTGAGTTTGGTGTGAGTGTGTTTGGTGTGATTGAGTTTGTGTGAGTGAGTTTGGCGTGAGTGAGTTTGGTCTGAGTGAGTTTGGTGTGAGTGAGTTTGGTGTGAGTGAGTTTGGTGTGAGTGAGTTTGGTGTGTGAGAGTTTGGTGTGAGTGACTTTGGTGTGAGTGAGTTTGTTGTGAGTGAGTTTGGTGTGAGTGAGTTTGGTGTGAGTGAGTTTGGTGTGAGTGAGTTTGGTGTGTGTGAGTTTGGTGTGAGTGAGTTTGTGTGAGTGAGTTTGGTGTGAGTGAGTTTGGTGTGAGTGAGTTTGGTGTGTGTGAGTTTGGTGTGAGTGAGTTTGGTATGAGTGAGTTTGGTGTGAGTGAGTTTGGTGTGAGTGAGTTTGGTGTGAGTGAGTTTGGTGCGAGAGTGTTTGGTGTGTGTGAGTTGGGTGTGATTGAGTTTGGTGTGAGTGAGTTTGGTGTGAGTGAGTTTGGTGTGTGAGATTTTGGTGTGAGTGACTTTGGTGTGAGTGAGTTTGTTGTGAGTGAGTTTGGTGTGAGTGCGTTTGGTGTGAGTGAGTTTGGTGTGAGTGAGTTTGGTGTGTGTGAGTTTGGTGTGAGTGAGTTTGTGTGAGTGAGTTTGGTGTGAGTGAGTTTGGTGTGTGTCAGTTTGGTGTGAGTGAGTTTGGTGTGAGTGAGTTTGGTGTGAGTGAGTTTGGTGTGAGTGAGTTTGGTGTGAATGAGTTTGGTGCGAGTGTTTTTGGTGTGTGTGAGTTGGGTGTGATTGAGTTTGGTGTGAGTGAGTTTGGTGTGAGTGAGTTTGGTGTTAGTGAGTTTGGTGTGAGTGAGTTTGGTGTGAATGAGTTTGGTATGAGTGAGTTTGGTGTGTGTGACTTTGGTGTGAGTGAGTTTGGTGTGAGTGAGCTTGGTGTGTGTGATTTTGGTGTGAGTGAGTTTGGTGTGAGTGAGTTTGGTGTGAGTGAGCTTGGTGTGTGTGAGTTTGGTGTGAGTGAGTTTGGTGTGAGTGAGTTTGGTGTGAGTGAGTTTGGTGTGATTGAGTTTGGTGTGACTGAGTTTGGTGTGAGTGAATTTGGTGTGAGTGAGTTTGGTGTGAGTGAGTTTGGTGTGAGTGAGTTTGGTGTGAGTGAGTTTGTGTGAGTGAGTTTGGTGTGAGTGAGTTTGGTGTGAGTGAGTGAGTTTGGTGTGAGTGAGTTTGGTGTGAGTGAGTTTGGTGTGTGTGAGTTTGGTGTGAGTGAGTTAGGTGTGAGTGAGTTTGGTGTGTGTGAGTTTGGTGTGAGTGAGTTTGGTGTGAGTGGGTTTGGTGTGAGTGAGTTTGGTGTGAGTGAGTTTGGTGTGAGTGAGTTTGGTGTGAGCGAGTTTGGTGTGAGTGAGTTTGGTGTGAGTGAGTTTGGTGCGAGTGTGTTTGGTGTGTGTGAGTTTGGTGTGATTGAGTTTGGTGTGAGTGAGTTTGGTGTGAGTGAGTTTGGTGTGAGTGAGTTTGGAGTGAGTGAGTTTGGTGTGAGTGAGTTTGTGAGTGAGTTTGGTGTGAGTGAGTTTGGTGTGAGTGAGTTTGGTGTGAGTGAGTTTGGTGTGAGTGAGTTTGGTGTGAGTGAGTTTGGTGTGTGTGAGTTTGGTGTGAGTGAGTTTGGTGTGAGTGAGTTTGGTGTGAGTGAGTTTGGTGTGAGTGAGTTTGGTATGAGTCAGTTTGGTGTGAGTGAGTTTGGTGTGTGTGAGTTTGGTGTGAGTGAGTTTAGTGTGAGTGAGTTTGGTGTGAGTGAGTTTGGTGTGTGTGAGTTTGGTGTGAGTGAGTTTGGTGTGAGTGTGTTTGGTGTGTGTGAGTTTGGTGTGACTGAGTTTGGTGTGAGTCAGTTTGGTGTGAGTGAGTTTGGTGTGAGTGTGTTTGGTGTGAGTGAGTTTGTGTGAGTGAGTTTGGCGTGAGTGAGTTTGGTCTGAGTGAGTTTGGTGTGAGTGAGTTTGGTGTGAGTGAGTTTGGTGTGAGTGAGTTTTGTGTGTGAGAGTTTGGTGTGAGTGACTTTGGTGTGAGTGAGTTTGTTGTGAGTGAGTTTGGTGTGAGTGAGTTTGGTGTGAGTGAGTTCGGTGTGAGTGAGTTTGGTGTGTGTGAGTTTGGTGTGAGTGAGTTTGGTGTGAGTGTGTTTGGTGTGTGTGAGTTTGGTGTGAGTGAGTTTGGTGTGAGTGAGTTTGGTGTGAGTGAGTTTGGTGTGAGTGAGTTTGGTGTGAATGAGTTTGGTGCGAGTGTGTTTGGTGTGTGTGAGTTGGGTGTGATTGAGTTTGGTGGTAGTGAGTTTGGTGTGAGTGAGTTTGGTGTTAGTGAGTTTGGTGTGAGTGAGTTTGGTGTGAGTGAGTTTGGTATGAGTGAGTTTGGTGTGTGTGAGTTTGGTGTGAGTGAGTTTGGTGTGAGTGAGCTTGGTGTGTGTGATTTTGGTGTGAGTGAGTTTGGTGTGAGTGAGTTTGGTGTGAGTGAGCTTGGTGTGTGTGAGTTTGGTGTGAGTGAGTTTGGTGTGAGTGAGTTTGGTGTGAGTGAGTTTGGTGTGATTGAGTTTGGTGTGACTGAGTTTGGTGTGAGTGAATTTGGTGTGAGTGAGTTTGGTGTGAGTGAGTTTGGTGTGAGTGAGTTTGGTGTGAGTGAGTTTGTGTGAGTGAGTTTGGTGTGAGTGAGTTTGGTGTGAGTGAGTGAGTTTGGTGTGAGTGTGTTTGGTGTGAGTGAGTTTGGTGTGTGTGAGTTTGGTGTGAGTGAGTTAGGTGTGAGTGAGTTTGGTGTGTGTGAGTTTGGTGTGAGTGAGTTTGGTGTGAGTGGGTTTGGTGTGAGTGAGTTTGGTGTGAGTGAGTTTGGTGTGAGTGAGTTTGGTGTGAGTGAGTTTGGTGTGAGTGAGTTTGGTGTGAGTGAGTTTGGTGTGAGTCAGTTTGGCGCGAGTGTGTTTGGTGTGTGTGAGTTTGGTGTGATTGAGTTTGGTGTGAGTGAGTTTGGTGTGAGTGAGTTTGGTGTGACTGAGTTTGGAGTGAGTGAGTTTGGTGTGAGTGAGTTTGTGGGTGAGTTTGGTGTGAGTGAGTTTGGTGTGAGTGAGTTTGGTGTGAGTGAGTTTGGTGTGAGTGAGTTTGGTGTGAGTGAGTTTGGTGTGTGTGAGTTTGGTGTGAGTGAGTTTGGTGTGAGTGAGTTTGGTGTGAGTGAGTTTGGTGTGAGTGAGTTTGGTATGAGTCAGTTTGGTGTGAGTGAGTTTGGTGTGTGTGAGTTTGGTGTGAGTGAGTTTAGTGTGAGTGAGTTTGTGTGAGTGAGTTTGGCGTGAGTGAGTTTGGTGTGAGTGAGTTTGGTGTGAGTGAGTTTGGTGTGAGTGAGTTTGGTGTGAGTGTGTTTGGTGTGAGTGAGTTTGTGTGAGTGAGTTTGGCGTGAGTGAGTTTGGTCTGAGTGAGTTTGGTGTGAGTGAGTTTGGTGTGAGTTAGTTTGGTGTGAGTGAGTTTGGTGTGTGAGAGGTTGGAGTGAGTGACTTTGGTGTGAGTGAGTTTGTTGTGAGTGAGTTTGGTGTGAGTGAGTTTGGTGTGAGTGATTTTGGTGTGAGTGAGTTTGGTGTGTGTGCGTTTGGTGTGAGTGAGTTTGGTGTGAGTGTGTTTGGTGTGTGTGAGTTTGGTGTGAGTGAGTTTGGTGTGAGTGAGTTTGGTGTGAGTGAGTTTGGTGTGTGTGAGTTTGGTGTGAGTGAGTTTGGTGTGAGTGTGTTTGGTGTGTGTGAGTTTGGTGTGAGTGAGTTTGGTGTGAGTGAGTATGGTGTGAGTGAGTTTGGTGTGAGTGAGTTTGGTGTGAGTGAGTTTGGTGTGAGTGAGTTTGTGTGAGTGAGTTTGGTGTGAGTGAGTTTGGTGTGAGTGAGTTTTTTGTGAGTGAGTTTGGTGTGAGTGAGTTTGGTGTGAGTGAGTTTGGTGAGAGTGAGTTTGGTGTGTGTGAGTTTGGTATGAGTGAGTTTGGTGTGAGTGAGTTTGGTGTGAGTGAGTTTGGTGTGAGTGACTTTGTGTGAGTGAGTTTGGTGTGAGTGAGTTTGGTGTGAGTGAGTTTGGTGTGTATGAGTTTGGTGTGAGTGAGTTTGTGTGAGTGAGTTTGGTGTGAGTGAGTTTGGTGTGAGTGAGTTTGGTGTGAGTGAGTTTGGTGTGTGTGAGTTTGGTGTGAGTGAGTTTGGTGTGAGTGAGTTTGGTGTGAGTGAGTTTGGTGCGAGTGTGTTTGGTGTGTGTGAGTTGGGTGTGATTGAGTTTGGTGTGAGTGAGTTTGGTGTGAGTGAGTTTGGTGTGAGTGAGTTTGGTGTGAGTGAGTTTGGTGTGAGTGAGTTTGGTATGAGTGAGTTTGGTGTGTGTGAGTTTGGTGTGAGTGAGTTTGGTGTGAGTGAGCTTGGTGTGTGTGATTTTGGTGTGAGTGAGTTTGGTGTGAGTGAGTTTGGTGTGAGTGAGCTTGGTGTGTGTGAGTTTGGTGTGAGTGACTTTGGTGTGAGTGAGTTTGGTGTGAGTGAATTTGGTGTGATTGAGTTTGGTGTGAGTGAGTTTGGTGTGAGTGAATTTGGTGTGAGTGAGTTTGGTGTGAGTGAGTTTGGTGATAGTGAGTTTGGTGTGAGTGAGTTTGTGTGAGTGAGTTTGGTGTGAGTGCGTTTGGTGTGAGTGAGTGAGTTTGGTGTGAGTGAGTTTGGTGTGAGTGAGTTTGGTGTGTGTGAGTTTGGTGTGAGAGAGTTAGGTGTGAGTGAGTTTGGTGTGTGTGAGTTTGGTGTGAGTGAGTTTGGTGTGAGTGGGTTTGGTGTGAGTGAGTTTGGTGTGAGTGAGTTTGGTGTGAGAGAGTTTGGTGTGAGTGAGTTTGGTGTGAGTGAGTTTGGTGTGAGTGAGTTTGGTGTGAGTGAGTTTGGTGTGAGTGAGTTTGGTGCGAGTGTGTTTGGTGTGTGTGAGTTTGGTGTGATTGAGTTTGGTGTGAGTGAGTTTGGTGTGAGTGAGTTTGGTGAGAGTGAGTTTGGTGTGAGTGAGTTTGGTGTGAGTGAGTTTGGTGTGAGTGAGTTTGGTGTGTGTGAGTTTGAAGTGAGTGAGTTTGGTGTGAGTGAGTTTGGTGGGAGTGAGTTTGGTGTGCGTGAGTTTGGTGTGAGTGAGTTTGGTGCGAGTGTGTTTGGTGTGTGTGAGTTGGGTGTGATTGAGTTTGGTGTGAGTGAGTTTGGTGTGAGTGAGTTTGGTGTGAGTGAGTTTGCTGTCAGTGAGTTTGGTATGAGTGAGTTTGGTGTGTGTGAGTTTGGTGTGAGTGAGTTTGGTGTGAGTGAGCTTGGTGTGTGTGATTTTGGTGTGAGTGAGTTTGGTGTGAGTGAGTTTGGTGTGAGTGAGCTAGGTGTGTGTGAGTTTGGTGTGAGTGACTTTGGTGTGAGTGAGTTTGGTGTGAGTGAGTTTGGTGTGATTGAGTTTGGTGTGAGTGAGTTTGGTGTGAGTGAGTTTGGTGTGAGTGAGTTTGTGTGAGTGAGTTTGGTGTGAGTGCGTTTGGTGTGAGTGAGTGAGTTTGGTGTGAGTGAGTTTGGTGTGAGTGAGATTGGTGTGTGTGAGTTTGGTGTGAGTGAGTTAGGTGTGAGTGAGTTTGGTGTGTGTGAGTTTGGTGTGAGTGAGTTTGGTGTGAGTGGGTTTGGTGTGAGTGAGTTTGGTGTGAGTGAGTTTGGTGTGAGAGAGTTTGGTGTGAGTGAATTAGTGTGAGTGAGTTTGGTGTGAGTGAGTTTGGTGTGAGTGAGTTTGGTGTGAGTCAGTTTGGTGCGAGTGTGTTTGGTGTGTGTGAGTTTGGTGTGATTGAGTTTGGTGTGAGTGAGTTTGGTGTGAGTGAGTTTGGTGTGAGTGAGTTTGGTGTGAGTGAGTTTGGTGTGAGTGAGTTTGGTGTGAGTGAGTTTGGTGTGTGTGAGTTTGAAGTGAGTGAGTTTGGTGTGAGTGAGCTTGGTGTGTGTGATTTTGGTGTGAGTGAGTTTGGTGTGAGTGAGCTTGGTGTGTGTGAATTTGGTGTGAGTGAGTTTGGTGTGAGTGAGTGAGTGAGTTTGGTGTGAGTGAGTTTGGTGTGAGTGAGTTTGTGTGAGTGAGTTTGGTGTGAGTGAGTTTGGTGTGAGTGAGTGAGTTTGGTGTGAGTGAGTTTGGTGTGAGTGAGTTTGGTGTGTGTGAGTTTGGTGTGAGTGAGTTTGGTGTGAGTGAGTTTGGTGTGAGTGAGTTTGGTGTGTGTGAGTTTGAAGTGAGTGAGTTTGGTGTGAGTGAGTTTGGTGTGAGTGAGTTTGGTGTGAGTGAGTTTGGTGTGATTGAGTTTGGTGTGAGTGAGTTTGGTGTGAGTGAATTTGGTGTGAGTGAGTTTGGTGTGAGTGAGTTTGGTGTGAGTGAGTTTGGTGTGAGTGAGTTTGTGTGAGTGAGTTTGGTGTGAGTGAGTTTGGTGTGAGTGAGTGAGTTTGGTGTGAGTGAGTTTGGTGTGAGTGAGTTTGGTGTGTGTGAGTTTGGTGTGAGTGAGTTAGGTGTGAGTGAGTTTGGTGTGTGTGAGTTTAGTGTGAGTGAGTTTGGTGTGAGTGAGTTTGGTGTGAGTGAGTTTGGTGTGAGTGAGTT
This sequence comes from Somniosus microcephalus, assembly GCF_052327205.1. NCBI lineage: Eukaryota > Metazoa > Chordata > Chondrichthyes > Squaliformes > Somniosidae > Somniosus > Somniosus microcephalus. Next base: position 347,836,325 of record NC_140990.1, on the reverse strand, counting down.
TGGTGTGAGTGAGTTTGGTGTGTGTGAGTTTGGTGTGAGTGAGTTTGGCGTGAGTGAGTTTGGTGTGAGTGAGTTTGGTGTGAGTGAGTTTGGTATGAGTCAGTTTGGTGTGAGTGAGTTTGGTGTGTGTGAGTTTGGTGTGAGTGAGTTTAGTGTGAGTGAGTTTGGTGTGAGTGAGTTTGGTGTGTGTGAGTTTGGTGTGAGTGAGTTTGGTGTGAGTGTGTTTGGTGTGTGTTAGCTTGGTGTGAGTGAGTTTGGTGTGAGTGAGTTTGGTGTGAGTGAGTTTGGTGCGGGTGTGTTTGGTGTGAGTGAGTTTGTGTGAGTGAGTTTGGTGTGAGTGAGTTTGGTCTGAGTGAGTTTGGTGTGAGTGAGTTTTGTGTGAGTGAGTTTGGTGTGAGTGAGTTTGGTGTGTGAGAGTTTGGTGTGAGTGACTTTGGTGTGAGTGAGTTTGTTGTGAGTGAGTTTGGTGTGAGTGAGTTTGGTGTGAGTGAGTTTGGTGTGTGTGAGTTTGGTGTGAGTGAGTTTTGTGTGAGTGTGTTTGGTGTGTGTGAGTTTGGTGTGAGTGAGTTTGGTGTGAGTGAATATGGTGTGAGTGAGTTTGGTGTGAGTGAGTTTGGTGTGAGTGAGTTTGGTGTGAGTGAGTTTGGTGTGTGTGAGTTTGGTGTGAGTGAGCTTGGTGTGTGTGAGTTTGGTGTGAGTGAGTTTGGTGTGAGTGAGTATGTGTGAATGAGTTTGGTGTTCGTGAGCTGGTGTGAGTAAGTTTGGTGTGAGTGAGTTTGGTGTGAGTGAGTTTGGTGTGTGTGAGTTTGGTGTGAGTGAGTTTGGTGTGAGTGTTTTTGGTGTGTGTGAGTTTGGTGTGAGTGAGTTTGGTGTGAGTGAGTTTGGTGTGAGTGTGTTTGGTGTGAGTGAGTTTGTGTGAGTGAGTTTGGTGTGAGTGAGTTTGGTGTGAGTGAGTTTGGTGTGAGTGAGTTTGGTGTGAGTGAGTTTGGTGTGTGAGAGTTTGTTGTGAGTGACTTTGGTGTGAGTGAGTTTGTTGTGAGTGAGTTTGGTGTGAGTGAGTTTGGTGTGAGTGTGTTTGGTGTGAGTGAGTTTGGTGTGTGTGAGTTTGGTGTGAGTGTGTTTGGTGTGAGTGAGTTTGGTGTGAGTGAGTTTGGTGTGAGTGAGTTTGGTGTCAGTGAGTTTGGTGTGAGTGAGTTTGGTGTGTGTGAGTTTGGTGTGAGTGAGCTTGGTGTGTGTGAGTTTGGTGTGAGTGAGTTTGGTGTGAGTGTGTTTGGTGTGATTGAGTTTGTGTGAGTGAGTTTGGCGTGAGTGAGTTTGGTCTGAGTGAGTTTGGTGTGAGTGAGTTTGGTGTGAGTGAGTTTGGTGTGAGTGAGTTTGGTGTGTGAGAGTTTGGTGTGAGTGACTTTGGTGTGAGTGAGTTTGTTGTGAGTGAGTTTGGTGTGAGTGAGTTTGGTGTGAGTGAGTTTGGTGTGAGTGAGTTTGGTGTGTGTGAGTTTGGTGTGAGTGAGTTTGTGTGAGTGAGTTTGGTGTGAGTGAGTTTGGTGTGAGTGAGTTTGGTGTGTGTGAGTTTGGTGTGAGTGAGTTTGGTATGAGTGAGTTTGGTGTGAGTGAGTTTGGTGTGAGTGAGTTTGGTGTGAGTGAGTTTGGTGCGAGAGTGTTTGGTGTGTGTGAGTTGGGTGTGATTGAGTTTGGTGTGAGTGAGTTTGGTGTGAGTGAGTTTGGTGTGTGAGATTTTGGTGTGAGTGACTTTGGTGTGAGTGAGTTTGTTGTGAGTGAGTTTGGTGTGAGTGCGTTTGGTGTGAGTGAGTTTGGTGTGAGTGAGTTTGGTGTGTGTGAGTTTGGTGTGAGTGAGTTTGTGTGAGTGAGTTTGGTGTGAGTGAGTTTGGTGTGTGTCAGTTTGGTGTGAGTGAGTTTGGTGTGAGTGAGTTTGGTGTGAGTGAGTTTGGTGTGAGTGAGTTTGGTGTGAATGAGTTTGGTGCGAGTGTTTTTGGTGTGTGTGAGTTGGGTGTGATTGAGTTTGGTGTGAGTGAGTTTGGTGTGAGTGAGTTTGGTGTTAGTGAGTTTGGTGTGAGTGAGTTTGGTGTGAATGAGTTTGGTATGAGTGAGTTTGGTGTGTGTGACTTTGCTGTGAGTGAGTTTGGTGTGAGTGAGCTTGGTGTGTGTGATTTTGGTGTGAGTGAGTTTGGTGTGAGTGAGTTTGGTGTGAGTGAGCTTGGTGTGTGTGAGTTTGGTGTGAGTGAGTTTGGTGTGAGTGAGTTTGGTGTGAGTGAGTTTGGTGTGATTGAGTTTGGTGTGACTGAGTTTGGTGTGAGTGAATTTGGTGTGAGTGAGTTTGGTGTGAGTGAGTTTGGTGTGAGTGAGTTTGGTGTGAGTGAGTTTGTGTGAGTGAGTTTGGTGTGAGTGAGTTTGGTGTGAGTGAGTGAGTTTGGTGTGAGTGAGTTTGGTGTGAGTGAGTTTGGTGTGTGTGAGTTTGGTGTGAGTGAGTTAGGTGTGAGTGAGTTTGGTGTGTGTGAGTTTGGTGTGAGTGAGTTTGGTGTGAGTGGGTTTGGTGTGAGTGAGTTTGGTGTGAGTGAGTTTGGTGTGAGTGAGTTTGGTGTGAGCGAGTTTGGTGTGAGTGAGTTTGGTGTGAGTGAGTTTGGTGCGAGTGTGTTTGGTGTGTGTGAGTTTGGTGTGATTGAGTTTGGTGTGAGTGAGTTTGGTGTGAGTGAGTTTGGTGTGAGTGAGTTTGGAGTGAGTGAGTTTGGTGTGAGTGAGTTTGTGAGTGAGTTTGGTGTGAGTGAGTTTGGTGTGAGTGAGTTTGGTGTGAGTGAGTTTGGTGTGAGTGAGTTTGGTGTGAGTGAGTTTGGTGTGTGTGAGTTTGGTGTGAGTGAGTTTGGTGTGAGTGAGTTTGGTGTGAGTGAGTTTGGTGTGAGTGAGTTTGGTATGAGTCAGTTTGGTGTGAGTGAGTTTGGTGTGTGTGAGTTTGGTGTGAGTGAGTTTAGTGTGAGTGAGTTTGGTGTGAGTGAGTTTGGTGTGTGTGAGTTTGGTGTGAGTGAGTTTGGTGTGAGTGTGTTTGGTGTGTGTGAGTTTGGTGTGACTGAGTTTGGTGTGAGTCAGTTTGGTGTGAGTGAGTTTGGTGTGAGTGTGTTTGGTGTGAGTGAGTTTGTGTGAGTGAGTTTGGCGTGAGTGAGTTTGGTCTGAGTGAGTTTGGTGTGAGTGAGTTTGGTGTGAGTGAGTTTGGTGTGAGTGAGTTTTGTGTGTGAGAGTTTGGTGTGAGTGACTTTGGTGTGAGTGAGTTTGTTGTGAGTGAGTTTGGTGTGAGTGAGTTTGGTGTGAGTGAGTTCGGTGTGAGTGAGTTTGGTGTGTGTGAGTTTGGTGTGAGTGAGTTTGGTGTGAGTGTGTTTGGTGTGTGTGAGTTTGGTGTGAGTGAGTTTGGTGTGAGTGAGTTTGGTGTGAGTGAGTTTGGTGTGAGTGAGTTTGGTGTGAATGAGTTTGGTGCGAGTGTGTTTGGTGTGTGTGAGTTGGGTGTGATTGAGTTTGGTGTGAGTGAGTTTGGTGTGAGTGAGTTTGGTGTTAGTGAGTTTGGTGTGAGTGAGTTTGGTGTGAGTGAGTTTGGTATGAGTGAGTTTGGTGTGTGTGAGTTTGGTGTGAGTGAGTTTGGTGTGAGTGAGCTTGGTGTGTGTGATTTTGGTGTGAGTGAGTTTGGTGTGAGTGAGTTTGGTGTGAGTGAGCTTGGTGTGTGTGAGTTTGGTGTGAGTGAGTTTGGTGTGAGTGAGTTTGGTGTGAGTGAGTTTGGTGTGATTGAGTTTGGTGTGACTGAGTTTGGTGTGAGTGAATTTGGTGTGAGTGAGTTTGGTGTGAGTGAGTTTGGTGTGAGTGAGTTTGGTGTGAGTGAGTTTGTGTGAGTGAGTTTGGTGTGAGTGAGTTTGGTGTGAGTGAGTGAGTTTGGTGTGAGTGTGTTTGGTGTGAGTGAGTTTGGTGTGTGTGAGTTTGGTGTGAGTGAGTTAGGTGTGAGTGAGTTTGGTGTGTGTGAGTTTGGTGTGAGTGAGTTTGGTGTGAGTGGGTTTGGTGTGAGTGAGTTTGGTGTGAGTGAGTTTGGTGTGAGTGAGTTTGGTGTGAGTGAGTTTGGTGTGAGTGAGTTTGGTGTGAGTGAGTTTGGTGTGAGTCAGTTTGGCGCGAGTGTGTTTGGTGTGTGTGAGTTTGGTGTGATTGAGTTTGGTGTGAGTGAGTTTGGTGTGAGTGAGTTTGGTGTGACTGAGTTTGGAGTGAGTGAGTTTGGTGTGAGTGAGTTTGTGGGTGAGTTTGGTGTGAGTGAGTTTGGTGTGAGTGAGTTTGGTGTGAGTGAGTTTGGTGTGAGTGAGTTTGGTGTGAGTGAGTTTGGTGTGTGTGAGTTTGGTGTGAGTGAGTTTGGTGTGAGTGAGTTTGGTGTGAGTGAGTTTGGTGTGAGTGAGTTTGGTATGAGTCAGTTTGGTGTGAGTGAGTTTGGTGTGTGTGAGTTTGGTGTGAGTGAGTTTAGTGTGAGTGAGTTTGTGTGAGTGAGTTTGGCGTGAGTGAGTTTGGTGTGAGTGAGTTTGGTGTGAGTGAGTTTGGTGTGAGTGAGTTTGGTGTGAGTGTGTTTGGTGTGAGTGAGTTTGTGTGAGTGAGTTTGGCGTGAGTGAGTTTGGTCTGAGTGAGTTTGGTGTGAGTGAGTTTGGTGTGAGTTAGTTTGGTGTGAGTGAGTTTGGTGTGTGAGAGGTTGGAGTGAGTGACTTTGGTGTGAGTGAGTTTGTTGTGAGTGAGTTTGGTGTGAGTGAGTTTGGTGTGAGTGATTTTGGTGTGAGTGAGTTTGGTGTGTGTGCGTTTGGTGTGAGTGAGTTTGGTGTGAGTGTCTTTGTTTTGTGTGAGTTTGGTGTGAGTGAGTTTGGTGTGAGTGAGTTTGGTGTGAGTGAGTTTGGTGTGTGTGAGTTTGGTGTGAGTGAGTTTGGTGTGAGTGTGTTTGGTGTGTGTGAGTTTGGTGTGAGTGAGTTTGGTGTGAGTGAGTATGGTGTGAGTGAGTTTGGTGTGAGTGAGTTTGGTGTGAGTGAGTTTGGTGTGAGTGAGTTTGTGTGAGTGAGTTTGGTGTGAGTGAGTTTGGTGTGAGTGAGTTTTTTGTGAGTGAGTTTGGTGTGAGTGAGTTTGGTGTGAGTGAGTTTGGTGAGAGTGAGTTTGGTGTGTGTGAGTTTGGTATGAGTGAGTTTGGTGTGAGTGAGTTTGGTGTGAGTGAGTTTGGTGTGAGTGACTTTGTGTGAGTGAGTTTGGTGTGAGTGAGTTTGGTGTGAGTGAGTTTGGTGTGTATGAGTTTGGTGTGAGTGAGTTTGTGTGAGTGAGTTTGGTGTGAGTGAGTTTGGTGTGAGTGAGTTTGGTGTGAGTGAGTTTGGTGTGTGTGAGTTTGGTGTGAGTGAGTTTGGTGTGAGTGAGTTTGGTGTGAGTGAGTTTGGTGTGAGTGAGTTTGGTGCGAGTGTGTTTGGTGTGTGTGAGTTGGGTTTGATTGAGTTTGGTGTGAGTGAGTTTGGTGTGAGTGAGTTTGGTGTGAGTGAGTTTGGTGTGAGTGAGTTTGGTGTGAGTGAGTTTGGTATGAGTGAGTTTGGTGTGTGTGAGTTTGGTGTGAGTGAGTTTGGTGTGAGTGAGCTTGGTGTGTGTGATTTTGGTGTGAGTGAGTTTGGTGTGAGTGAGTTTGGTGTGAGTGAGCTTGGTGTGTGTGAGTTTGGTGTGAGTGACTTTGGTGTGAGTGAGTTTGGTGTGAGTGAATTTGGTGTGATTGAGTTTGGTGTGAGTGAGTTTGGTGTGAGTGAATTTGGTGTGAGTGAGTTTGGTGTGAGTGAGTTTGGTGATAGTGAGTTTGGTGTGAGTGAGTTTGTGTGAGTGAGTTTGGTGTGAGTGCGTTTGGTGTGAGTGAGTGAGTTTGGTGTGAGTGAGTTTGGTGTGAGTGAGTTTGGTGTGTGTGAGTTTGGTGTGAGAGAGTTAGGTGTGAGTGAGTTTGGTGTGTGTGAGTTTGGTGTGAGTGAGTTTGGTGTGAGTGGGTTTGGTGTGAGTGAGTTTGGTGTGAGTGAGTTTGGTGTGAGAGAGTTTGGTGTGAGTGAGTTTGGTGTGAGTGAGTTTGGTGTGAGTGAGTTTGGTGTGAGTGAGTTTGGTGTGAGTGAGTTTGGTGCGAGTGTGTTTGGTGTGTGTGAGTTTGGTGTGATTGAGTTTGGTGTGAGTGAGTTTGGTGTGAGTGAGTTTGGTGAGAGTGAGTTTGGTGTGAGTGAGTTTGGTGTGAGTGAGTTTGGTGTGAGTGAGTTTGGTGTGTGTGAGTTTGAAGTGAGTGAGTTTGGTGTGAGTGAGTTTGGTGGGAGTGAGTTTGGTGTGCGTGAGTTTGGTGTGAGTGAGTTTGGTGCGAGTGTGTTTGGTGTGTGTGAGTTGGGTGTGATTGAGTTTGGTGTGAGTGAGTTTGGTGTGAGTGAGTTTGGTGTGAGTGAGTTTGCTGTCAGTGAGTTTGGTATGAGTGAGTTTGGTGTGTGTGAGTTTGGTGTGAGTGAGTTTGGTGTGAGTGAGCTTGGTGTGTGTGATTTTGGTGTGAGTGAGTTTGGTGTGAGTGAGTTTGGTGTGAGTGAGCTAGGTGTGTGTGAGTTTGGTGTGAGTGACTTTGGTGTGAGTGAGTTTGGTGTGAGTGAGTTTGGTGTGATTGAGTTTGGTTTGAGTGAGTTTGGTGTGAGTGAATTTGGTGTGAGTGAGTTTGGTGTGAGTGAGTTTGGTGTGAGTGAGTTTGGTGTGAGTGAGTTTGTGTGAGTGAGTTTGGTGTGAGTGCGTTTGGTGTGAGTGAGTGAGTTTGGTGTGAGTGAGTTTGGTGTGAGTGAGATTGGTGTGTGTGAGTTTGGTGTGAGTGAGTTAGGTGTGAGTGAGTTTGGTGTGTGTGAGTTTGGTGTGAGTGAGTTTGGTGTGAGTGGGTTTGGTGTGAGTGAGTTTGGTGTGAGTGAGTTTGGTGTGAGAGAGTTTGGTGTGAGTGAGTTAGTGTGAGTGAGTTTGGTGTGAGTGAGTTTGGTGTGAGTGAGTTTGGTGTGAGTCAGTTTGGTGCGAGTGTGTTTGGTGTGTGTGAGTTTGGTGTGATTGAGTTTGGTGTGAGTGAGTTTGGTGTGAGTGAGTTTGGTGTGAGTGAGTTTGGTGTGAGTGAGTTTGGTGTGAGTGAGTTTGGTGTGAGTGAGTTTGGTGTGTGTGAGTTTGAAGTGAGTGAGTTTGGTGTGAGTGAGCTTGGTGTGTGTGATTTTGGTGTGAGTGAGTTTGGTGTGAGTGAGTTTGGTGTGAGTGAGCTTGGTGTGTGTGAATTTGGTGTGAGTGAGTTTGGTGTGAGTGAGTGAGTGAGTTTGGTGTGAGTGAGTTTGGTGTGAGTGAGTTTGTGTGAGTGAGTTTGGTGTGAGTGAGTTTGGTGTGAGTGAGTGAGTTTGGTGTGAGTGAGTTTGGTGTGAGTGAGTTTGGTGTGTGTGAGTTTGGTGTGAGTGAGTTTGGTGTGAGTGAGTTTGGTGTGAGTGAGTTTGGTGTGTGTGAGTTTGAAGTGAGTGAGTTTGGTGTGAGTGAGTTTGGTGTGAGTGAGTTTGGTGTGAGTGAGTTTGGTGTGATTGAGTTTGGTGTGAGTGAGTTTGGTGTGAGTGAATTTGGTGTGAGTGAGTTTGGTGTGAGTGAGTTTGGTGTGAGTGAGTTTGGTGTGAGTGAGTTTGTGTGAGTGAGTTTGGTGTGAGTGAGTTTGGTGTGAGTGAGTGAGTTTGGTGTGAGTGAGTTTGGTGTGAGTGAGTTTGGTGTGTGTGAGTTTGGTGTGAGTGAGTTAGGTGTGAGTGAGTTTGGTGTGTGTGAGTTTAGTGTGAGTGAGTTTGGTGTGAGTGAGTTTGGTGTGAGTGAGTTTGGTGTGAGTGAGTTTGGTGTGAGTGAGTTTGGTGTGTGTGAGTTTGGTGTGAGTGAGTTTGGCGTGAGTGAGTTTGGTGTGAGTGAGTTTGGTGTGAGTGAGTTTGGTATGAGTCAGTTTGGTGTGAGTGAGTTTGGTGTGTGTGAGTTTGGTGTGAGTGAGTTTAGTGTGAGTGAGTTTGGTGTGAGTGAGTTTGGTGTGTGTGAGTTTGGTGTGAGTGAGTTTGGTGTGAGTGTGTTTGGTGTGTGTTAGCTTGGTGTGAGTGAGTTTGGTGTGAGTGAGTTTGGTGTGAGTGAGTTTGGTGCGGGTGTGTTTGGTGTGAGTGAGTTTGTGTGAGTGAGTTTGGTGTGAGTGAGTTTGGTCTGAGTGAGTTTGGTGTGAGTGAGTTTTGTGTGAGTGAGTTTGGTGTGAGTGAGTTTGTAGTGTGAGAGTTTGGTGTGAGTGACTTTGGTGTGAGTGAGTTTGTTGTGAGTGAGTTTGGTGTGAGTGAGTTTGGTGTGAGTGAGTTTGGTGTGTGTGAGTTTGGTGTGAGTGAGTTTTGTGTGAGTGTGTTTGGTGTGTGTGAGTTTGGTGTGAGTGAGTTTGGTGTGAGTGAATATGGTGTGAGTGAGTTTGGTGTGAGTGAGTTTGGTGTGAGTGAGTTTGGTGTGAGTGAGTTTGGTGTGTGTGAGTTTGGTGTGAGTGAGCTTGGTGTGTGTGAGTTTGGTGTGAGTGAGTTTGGTGTGAGTGAGTATGTGTGATTGAGTTTGGTGTTCGTGAGCTGGTGTGAGTAAGTTTGGTGTGAGTGAGTTTGGTGTGAGTGAGTTTGGTGTGTGTGAGTTTGGTGTGAGTGAGTTTGGTGTGAGTGTTTTTGGTGTGTGTGAGTTTGGTGTGAGTGAGTTTGGTGTGAGTGAGTTTGGTGTGAGTGAGTTTGGTGTGAGTGTGTTTGGTGTGAGTGAGTTTGTGTGAGTGAGTTTGGTGTGAGTGAGTTTGGTGTGAGTGAGTTTGGTGTGAGTGAGTTTGGTGTGAGTGAGTTTGGTGTGTGAGAGTTTGTTGTGAGTGACTTTGGTGTGAGTGAGTTTGTTGTGAGTGAGTTTGGTGTGAGTGAGTTTGGTGTGAGTGTGTTTGGTGTGAGTGAGTTTGGTGTGTGTGAGTTTGGTGTGAGTGTGTTTGGTGTGAGTGAGTTTGGTGTGAGTGAGTTTGGTGTGAGTGAGTTTGGTGTCAGTGAGTTTGGTGTGAGTGAGTTTGGTGTGTGTGAGTTTGGTGTGAGTGAGCTTGGTGTGTGTGAGTTTGGTGTGAGTGATTTTGGTGTGAGTGAGTATGTGTAAGTGAGTTTGGTGTGAGTGAGCTGGTGTGAGTGAGTTTGGTGTGAGTGAGTTTGGTGTGAGTGAGTTTGGTGTGAGTGAGTTTGTGTGAGTGAGTTTGGTGTGAGTGAGTTTGGTGTGAGTGAGTTTTTTGTGAGTGAGTTTGGTGTGAGTGAGTTTGGTGTGAGTGAGTTTGGTGTGAGTGAGTTTGGTGTGTGTGCGTTTGGTGTGAGTGAGTTTGGTGTGAGTGACTTTGTGTGAGTGAGTTTGGTGTGAGTGAGTTTGGTGTGAGTGAGTTTGGTGTGTGTGAGTTTGGTGTGAGTGAGTTTGTGTGAGTGAGTTTGGTGTGAGTGAGTTTGGTGTGAGTGAGTTTGGTGTGTGTGAGTTTGGTGTGAGTGAGTTTGGTGTGAGTGAGTTTGGTGTGAGTGAGTTTGGTGTGACTGAGTTTGGTGTGAGTGAGTTTGGTGCGAGTGTGTTTGGTGTGTGTGAGTTGGGTGTGATTGAGCTTGGTGTGAGTGAGTTTGGTGTGAGTGAGTTTGGTGTTAGTGAGTTTGGTGTGAGTGAGTTTGGTGTGAGTGAGTTTGGTATGAGTGAGTTTGGTGTGTGTGAGTTTGGTGTGAGTGAGTTTGGTGTGAGTGAGCTTGGTGTGTGTGATTTTGGTGTGAGTGAGTTTGGTGTGAGTGAGTTTGGTGTGAGTGAGCTTGGTGTGTGTGAGTTTGGTGTGAGTGAGTTTGGTGTGAGTGAGTTTGGTGTGAGTGAGTTTGGTGTGATTGAGTTTGGTGTGAGTGAGTTTGGTGCGAGTGACTTTGGTGTGAGTGAGTTTGGTGTGAGTGAGCTTGGTGTGTGTGATTTTGGTGTGAGTGAGTTTGGTGTGAGTGAGTTTGGTGTGAGTGAGTTTGGTGTGTGTGAGTTTGGTGTGAGTGAGTTTGGTGTGAGTGAGCTTGGTGTGTGTGATTTTGGTGTGAGTGAGTTTGGTGTGAGTGAGTTTGGTGTGAGTGAGCTTGGTGTGTGTGAGTTTGGTGTGAGTGAGTTTGGTGTGAGTGAGTATGTGTGATTGAGTTTGGTGTGAGTGAGCTGGTGTGAGTAATTTTGGTGTGAGTGAGTTTAGTGTGAGTGAATTTGGTGTGTGTGAGTTTGGTGTGAGTGAGTTTGGTGTGAGTGTTTTTGGTGTGTGTGAGTTTGGTGTGAGTGAGTTTGGTGTGAGTGAGTTTGGTGTGAGTGTGTTTGGTGTGAGTGTGTTTGGTGTGAGTGAGTTTGTGTGAGTGAGTTTGGTGTGAGTGAGTTTGGTGTGAGTGAGTTTGGTGTGAGTGAGTTTGGTGTGAGTGAGTTTGGTGTGTGAGAGTTTGTTGTGAGTGACTTTGGTGTGAGTGAGTTTGTTGTGAGTGAGTTTGGTGTGAGTGAGTTTGGTGTGAGTGAGTTTGGTGTGAGTGAGTTTGGTGTGTGTGAGTTTGGTGTGAGTGTGTTTGGTGTGAGTGAGTTTGGTGTGAGTGAGTTTGGTGTGAGTGAGTTTGGTGTGAGTGAGTTTGGTGTGAGTGAGTTTGGTGTGTGTGAGTGTGGTGTGAGTGAGCTTGGTGTGTGTGAGTTTGGTGTGAGTGAGTTTGGTGTGAGTGAGTATGTGTGAGAGAGTTTGGTGTGAGTGAGCTGGTGTGAGTGAGTTTCGTGTGAGTGAGTTTGGTGTGAGTGAGTTTGGTGTGAGTGAGTTTGTGTGAGTGAGTTTGGTGTGAGTGAGTTTGGTGTGAGTGAGTTTTTTGTGAGTGAGTTTGGTGTGAGTGAGTTTGGTGTGAGTGAGTTTGGTGTGTGTGAGTTTGGTGTGTGTGAGTTTGGTGTGAGTGAGTTTGGTGTGAGTGAGTTTGGTGTGAGTGACTTTGTGTGAGTGAGTTTGGTGTGAGTGAGTTTGGTGTGAGTGAGTTTGGTGTGAGTGAGTTTGGTGTGTGAGAGTTTGTTGTGAGTGACTTTGGTGTGAGTGAGTTTGTTGTGAGTGAGTTTGGTGTGAGTGAGTTTGGTGTGAGTGAGTTTGGTGTGAGTGAGTTTGGTGTGTGTGAGTGTGGTGTGAGTGTGTTTGGTGTGAGTGAGTTTGGTGTGAGTGAGTTTGGTGTGAGTGAGTTTGGTGTGAGTGAGTTTGGTGTGAGTGAGTTTGGTGTGTGTGAGTGTGGTGTGAGTGAGCTTGGTGTGTGTGAGTTTGGTGTGAGTGAGTTTGGTGTGAGTGAGTATGTGTGAGAGAGTTTGGTGTGAGTGAGCTGGTGTGAGTGAGTTTCGTGTGAGTGAGTTTGGTGTGAGTGAGTTTGGTGTGAGTGAGTTTGTGTGAGTGAGTTTGGTGTGAGTGAGTTTGGTGTGAGTGAGTTTTTTGTGAGTGAGTTTGGTGTGAGTGAGTTTGGTGTGAGTGAGTTTGGTGTGTGTGAGTTTGGTGTGTGTGAGTTTGGTGTGAGTGAGTTTGGTGTGAGTGAGTTTGGTGTGAGTGACTTTGTGTGAGTGAGTTTGGTGTGAGTGAGTTTGGTGTGAGTGAGTTTGGTATGAGTGAGTTTGGTGTGTGTGAGTTTGGTGTGAGTGAGTTTGGTGTGTGTGAGTTTGGTATGAGTGAGTTTGGTGTGAGTGAGTTTGGTGTGAGTGAGTTTGGTGTGACTGAGTTTGGTGTGAGTGAGTTTGGTGCGAGTGTGTTTGGTGTGTGTGAGTTGGGTGTGATTGAGCTTGGTGTGAGTGAGTTTGGTGTGAGTGAGTTTGGTGTTAGTGAGTTTGGTGTGAGTGAGTTTGGTGTGAGTGAGTTTGGTATGAGTGAGTTTGGTGTGTGTGAGTTTGGTGTGAGTGAGTTTGGTGTGAGTGAGCTTGGTGTGTGTGATTTTGGTGTGAGTGAGTTTGGTGTGAGTGAGTTTGGTGTGAGTGAGCTTGGTGTGTGTGAGTTTGGTGTGAGTGAGTTTGGTGTGAGTGAGTTTGGTGTGAGTGAGTTTGGTGTGATTGAGTTTGGTGTGAGTGAGTTTGGTGCGAGTGACTTTGGTGTGAGTGAGTTTGGTGTGAGTGAGCTTGGTGTGTGTGATTTTGGTGTGAGTGAGTTTGGTGTGAGTGAGTTTGGTGTGAGTGAGTTTGGTGTGTGTGAGTTTGGTGTGAGTGAGTTTGGTGTGAATGAGCTTGGTGTGTGTGATTTTGGTGTGAGTGAGTTTGGTGTGAGTGAGTTTGGTGTGAGTGAGCTTGGTGTGTGTGAGTTTGGTGTGAGTGAGTTTGGTGTGAGTGAGTATGTGTGATTGAGTTTGGTGTGAGTGAGCTGGTGTGAGTAATTTTGGTGTGAGTGAGTTTAGTGTGAGTGAATTTGGTGTGTGTGAGTTTGGTGTGAGTGAGTTTGGTGTGAGTGTTTTTGGTGTGTGTGAGTTTGGTGTGAGTGAGTTTGGTGTGAGTGAGTTTGGTGTGAGTGTGTTTGGTGTGAGTGTGTTTGGTGTGAGTGAGTTTGTGTGAGTGAGTTTGGTGTGAGTGAGTTTGGTGTGAGTGAGTTTGGTGTGAGTGAGTTTGGTGTGAGTGAGTTTGGTGTGTGAGAGTTTGTTGTGAGTGACTTTGGTGTGAGTGAGTTTGTTGTGAGTGAGTTTGGTGTGAGTGAGTTTGGTGTGAGTGAGTTTGGTGTGAGTGAGTTTGGTGTGTGTGAGTTTGGTGTGAGTGTGTTTGGTGTGAGTGAGTTTGGTGTGAGTGAGTTTGGTGTGAGTGAGTTTGGTGTGAGTGAGTTTGGTGTGAGTGAGTTTGGTGTGTGTGAGTGTGGTGTGAGTGAGCTTGGTGTGTGTGAGTTTGGTGTGAGTGAGTTTGGTGTGAGTGAGTATGTGTGAGAGAGTTTGGTGTGAGTGAGCTGGTGTGAGTGAGTTTCGTGTGAGTGAGTTTGGTGTGAGTGAGTTTGGTGTGAGTGAGTTTGTGTGAGTGAGTTTGGTGTGAGTGAGTTTGGTGTGAGTGAGTTTTTTGTGAGTGAGTTTGGTGTGAGTGAGTTTGGTGTGAGTGAGTTTGGTGTGTGTGAGTTTGGTGTGTGTGAGTTTGGTGTGAGTGAGTTTGGTGTGAGTGAGTTTGGTGTGAGTGACTTTGTGTGAGTGAGTTTGGTGTGAGTGAGTTTGGTGTGAGTGAGTTTGGTATGAGTGAGTTTGGTGTGTGTGAGTTTGTTGTGAGTGACTTTGGTGTGAGTGAGTTTGTTGTGAGTGAGTTTGGTGTGAGTGAGTTTGGTGTGAGTGAGTTTGGTGTGAGTGAGTTTGGTGTGTGTGAGTTTGGTGTGAGTGTGTTTGGTGTGAGTGAGTTTGGTGTGAGTGAGTTTGGTGTGAGTGAGTTTGGTGTGAGTGAGTTTGGTGTGAGTGAGTTTGGTGTGTGTGAGTGTGGTGTGAGTGAGCTTGGTGTGTGTGAGTTTGGTGTGAGTGAGTTTGGTGTGAGTGAGTATGTGTGAGAGAGTTTGGTGTGAGTGAGCTGGTGTGAGTGAGTTTCGTGTGAGTGAGTTTGGTGTGAGTGAGTTTGGTGTGAGTGAGTTTGTGTGAGTGAGTTTGGTGTGAGTGAGTTTGGTGTGAGTGAGTTTTTTGTGAGTGAGTTTGGTGTGAGTGAGTTTGGTGTGAGTGAGTTTGGTGTGTGTGAGTTTGGTGTGTGTGAGTTTGGTGTGAGTGAGTTTGGTGTGAGTGAGTTTGGTGTGAGTGACTTTGTGTGAGTGAGTTTGGTGTGAGTGAGTTTGGTATGAGTGAGTTTGGTGTGTGTGAGTTTGGTGTGAGTGAGTTTGGTGTGAGTGAGCTTGGTGTGTGTGATTTTGGTGTGAGTGAGTTTGGTGTGAGTGAGTTTGGTGTGAGTGAGCTTGGTGTGTGTGAGTTTGGTGTGAGTGAGTTTGGTGTGAGTGAGTTTGGTGTGTGTGAGTTTGGTGTGAGTGAGTTAGGTGTGAGTGAGTTTGGTGTGTGTGAGTTTGGTGTGAGTGAGTTTGGTGTGAGTGAGTTTGGTGTGAGTGAGTTTGGTGTGTGTGAGTTTGGTGTGAGTGAGTTTGGTGTGAGTGAGCTTGGTGTGTGTGATTTTGGTGTGAGTGAGTTTGGTGTGAGTGAGTTTGGTGTGAGTGAGCTTGGTGTGTGTGAGTTTGGTGTGAGTGAGTTTGGTGTGAGTGAGTATGTGTGATTGAGTTTGGTGTGAGTGAGCTGGTGTGAGTAATTTTGGTGTGAGTGAGTTTAGTGTGAGTGAATTTGGTGTGTGTGAGTTTGGTGTGAGTGAGTTTGGTGTGAGTGTTTTTGGTGTGTGTGAGTTTGGTGTGAGTGAGTTTGGTGTGAGTGAGTTTGGTGTGAGTGTGTTTGGTGTGAGTGTGTTTGGTGTGAGTGAGTTTGTGTGAGTGAGTTTGGTGTGAGTGAGTTTGGTGTGAGTGAGTTTGGTGTGAGTGAGTTTGGTGTGAGTGAGTTTGGTGTGTGAGAGTTTGTTGTGAGTGACTTTGGTGTGAGTGAGTTTGTTGTGAGTGAGTTTGGTGTGAGTGAGTTTGGTGTGAGTGAGTTTGGTGTGAGTGAGTTTGGTGTGTGTGAGTTTGGTGTGAGTGTGTTTGGTGTGAGTGAGTTTGGTGTGAGTGAGTTTGGTGTGAGTGAGTTTGGTGTGAGTGAGTTTGGTGTGAGTGAGTTTGGTGTGTGTGAGTGTGGTGTGAGTGAGCTTGGTGTGTGTGAGTTTGGTGTGAGTGAGTTTGGTGTGAGTGAGTATGTGTGAGAGAGTTTGGTGTGAGTGAGCTGGTGTGAGTGAGTTTCGTGTGAGTGAGTTTGGTGTGAGTGAGTTTGGTGTGAGTGAGTTTGTGTGAGTGAGTTTGGTGTGAGTGAGTTTGGTGTGAGTGAGTTTTTTGTGAGTGAGTTTGGTGTGAGTGAGTTTGGTGTGAGTGAGTTTGGTGTGTGTGAGTTTGGTGTGTGTGAGTTTGGTGTGAGTGAGTTTGGTGTGAGTGAGTTTGGTGTGAGTGACTTTGTGTGAGTGAGTTTGGTGTGAGTGAGTTTGGTGTGAGTGAGTTTGGTATGAGTGAGTTTGGTGTGTGTGAGTTTGTTGTGAGTGACTTTGGTGTGAGTGAGTTTGTTGTGAGTGAGTTTGGTGTGAGTGAGTTTGGTGTGAGTGAGTTTGGTGTGAGTGAGTTTGGTGTGTGTGAGTTTGGTGTGAGTGTGTTTGGTGTGAGTGAGTTTGGTGTGAGTGAGTTTGGTGTGAGTGAGTTTGGTGTGAGTGAGTTTGGTGTGAGTGAGTTTGGTGTGTGTGAGTGTGGTGTGAGTGAGCTTGGTGTGTGTGAGTTTGGTGTGAGTGAGTTTGGTGTGAGTGAGTATGTGTGAGAGAGTTTGGTGTGAGTGAGCTGGTGTGAGTGAGTTTCATGTGAGTGAGTTTGGTGTGAGTGAGTTTGGTGTGAGTGAGTTTGTGTGAGTGAGTTTGGTGTGAGTGAGTTTGGTGTGAGTGAGTTTTTTGTGAGTGAGTTTGGTGTGAGTGAGTTTGGTGTGAGTGAGTTTGGTGTGTGTGAGTTTGGTGTGTGTGAGTTTGGTGTGAGTGAGTTTGGTGTGAGTGAGTTTGGTGTGAGTGACTTTGTGTGAGTGAGTTTGGTGTGAGTGAGTTTGGTGTGAGTGAGTTTGGTATGAGTGAGTTTGGTGTGTGTGAGTTTGGTGTGAGTGAGTTTGGTGTGAGTGAGCTTGGTGTGTGTGATTTTGGTGTGAGTGAGTTTGGTGTGAATGAGTTTGGTGTGAGTGAGCTTGGTGTGTGTGAGTTTGGTGTGAGTGAGTTTGGTGTGAGTGAGTTTGGTGTGTGTGAGTTTGGTGTGAGTGAGTTAGGTGTGAGTGAGTTTGGTGTGTGTGAGTTTGGCATGAGTGAGTTTGGTGTGAGTGGGTTTGGTGTGAGTGAGTTTGGTGTGAGTGAGTTTGGTGTGAGTGAGTTTGGTGTGAGTGAGTTTGGTGTGAGTGAGTTTGGTGTGAGTGAGTTTGGTGCGAGTGTGTTTGGTGTGTGTGAGTTTGGTGTGATTGAGTTTGGTGTGAGTAAGTTTGGTGTGAGTGAGTTTGGTGTGAGTGAGTTTGGTGTGAGTGAGTTTGGTGTGAGTGAGTGTGGTGTGAGTGAGTTTGGTGTGTGTGAGTTTGGGGTGAGTGAGTTTGGTGTGAGTGAGCTTGGTGTGTGTGATTTTGGTGTGAGTGATTTTGGTGTGAGTGAGTTTGGTGTGAGAGAGCTTGGTGTGTGTGAGTTTGGTGTGAGTGAGTTTGGTGTGAGTGAGTTTGGTGTGAGTGAGTTTGGTGTGATTGAGTTTGGTGTGAGTGAGTTTGGTGTGAGTGAGTTTGGTGTGAGTGAGTTTGGTGTGAGTGAGTTTGGTGTGAGTGAGTTTGGTGTGAGTGAGTTTGGTGTGAGTGAGTTTGGTGTGTGTGAGTTTGGTGTGAGTGAGTTTGGTGTGAGTGAGTTTGGTGTGAGTGAGTTTGGTGTGAGTGAGTTTGGTATGAGTCAGTTTGGTGTGAGTGAGTTTGGTGTGTGTGAGTTTGGTGTGAGTGAGTTTAGTGTGAGTGAGTTTGGTGTGAGTGAGTTTGGTGTGTGTGAGTTTGGTGTGAGTGAGTTTGGTGTGAGTGTGTTTGGTGTGTGTCAGTTTGGTGTGACTGAGTTTGGTGTGAGTGAGTTTGGTGTGAGTGAGTTTGGTGTGAGTGTGTTTGGTGTGAGTGAGTTTGTGTGAGTGAGTTTGGTGTGAGTGAGTTTGGTCTGAGTGAGTTTGGTGTGAGTGAGTTTGGTGTGAGTGAGTTTGGTGTGAGTGAGTTTGGTGTGAGTGAGTTTGGTGTGAGTGAGTTTGGTGTGTGTGAGTTTGGTGTGAGTGAGTTTGGTGTGAGTGTTTTTGGTGTGTGTGAGTTTGGTGTGAGTGAGTTTGGTGTGAGTGAGTATGGTGTTAGTGAGTTTGGTGTGAGTGAGTTTGGTGTGAGTGAGTTTGGTGTGAGTGAGTTTGGTGTGTGTGAGTTTGGTGTGAGTGAGCTTGGTGTGTGTGAGTTTGGTGTGAGTGAGTTTGGTGTGAGTGAGTATGTGTGATTGAGTTTGGTGTGAGTGAGCTGGTGTGAGTGAGTTTGGTGTGAGTGAGTTTGGTGTGAGTGAGTTTGGTGTGAGTGAGTTTGTGTGAGTGAGTTTGGTGCGAGTGAGTTTGGTGTGAGTGAGTTTGGTGTGAGTGAGTATGGTGTGAGTGAGTTTGGTGTGAGTGAGTTTGGTGTGAGTGAGTTTGGTGTGACTGAGTTTGGTGTGTGTG
This sequence comes from Somniosus microcephalus, assembly GCF_052327205.1. Lineage (NCBI taxonomy): Eukaryota > Metazoa > Chordata > Chondrichthyes > Squaliformes > Somniosidae > Somniosus > Somniosus microcephalus. The sequence continues at coordinate 347,818,999 of NC_140990.1, read as the reverse complement.
AGTTTGGTGTGTGTGAGTTTGGTGTGAGTGAGTTTGGTGTGAGTGAGTTTGGTGTGAGTGAGTTTTGTGTGAGTGAGTTTGGTGTGAGTGAGTTTGGTGTGAGTGAGTTTGGTGTGATTGAGTTTGTGTGAGTGAGTTTGGTGTGAGTGAGTTTGGTGTGAGTGAGTTTGGTGTGTGTCAGTTTGGTGTCAGTGAGTTTGTGTGAGTGAGTTTGGTGTGAGTGAGTTTGGTGTGAGTGAGTTTGGTGTGTCTGAGTTTGGTGTGGGTGAGTTTGGTGTGACTGAGTTTGGAGTGTGTGAGTTTGTGTAAGTGAGTTTGTGTGAGTGAGTTTGGTGTGAGTGAGTTTGGTGTGAGTGAGTTTGGTGTGAGTGAGTTTGGTGTGAGTGAGTTTGGTGTGAGTGAGTTTGGTGTGAATGAGTTTGGTGTGAGTGAGTTTGGTGTGAGTGAGTTTGGTGTGTGTGAGTTTGGTGAGCGTGAGTTTGGTGTGAGTGAGTTTGGTGTGAGTGAGTTTGGTGTGTGTGAGTTTGGTGTGTGTGAGTTTGGCGTGAGTGAGTTTGGATTGAGTGAGTTTGGTGTGAGTGAGTTTGGTGTGTGTGAGTTTGGTGTGAGTGAGTTTGGTGTGAGTGAGTCTCGTGTGATTGAGTTTGGTGTGAGTGAGTTTGTGTGAGTGAGTTTGGTGTGAGTGAGTTTGGTGTGAGTGAGTTTGGTGTGAGTGAGTTTGGCGTGTGTGTGAGTGAGTTTGTGTGAGTGAGTTTGGTGTGAGTGATTTTCGTGTGAGTGAGTTTGGTGTGAGTGTGTTTGGTGTGTGTGAGTTTGGTGTGAGTGAGTTTGCTGTGAGTGAGTTTGGTGTGAGTGAGTTTGGTGTGAGTGGGTTTGGTGTGTGTGAGTTTGGTGTGTGTGAGTTTGGTGTGAGTGAGTTTGGTGTGAGTGAGTTTGGTGTGTGTGTGAGTGAGTTTGTGTGAGTGAGTTTGGTGTGAGTGAGTTTTGTGTGAGTGAGTTTGGTGTGTGTGAGTTTGGTGTGTGTGAGTTTGGTGTGAGTGAGTTTGGTGTGAGTGAGTTTGGTGTGAGTGAGTGTGGTGTGAGTGAGTTTGGTGTGTGTGAGTTTGGGGTGAGTGAGTTTGGTGTGAGTGAGCTTGGTGTGTGTGATTTTGGTGTGAGTGAGTTTGGTGTGAGTGAGTTTGGTGTGAGAGAGCTTGGTGTGTGTGAGTTTGGTGTGAGTGATTTTCGTGTGAGTGAGTTTGGTGTGAGTGTGTTTGGTGTGTGTGAGTTTGGTGTGAGTGAGTTTGCTGTGAGTGAGTTTGGTGTGAGTGAGTTTGGTGTGAGTGGGTTTGGTGTGTGTGAGTTTGGTGTGTGTGAGTTTGGTGTGAGTGAGTTTGGTGTGAGTGAGTTTGGTGTGTGTGTGAGTGAGTTTGTGTGAGTGAGTTTGGTGTGAGTGAGTTTTGTGTGAGTGAGTTTGGTGTGTGTGAGTTTGGTGTGTGTGAGTTTGGTGTGAGTGAGTTTGGTGTGCGTGAGTTTGGTGTGAGTGAGTTTCGTGTGAGTGAGTTTGTTGTGAGTGAGTTTGGTGTGAGTGAGATTGGTGTGAGTGAGATTCGTGTCAGTGAGGTTGGTGTGAGTGAGTGTGGTGTGTGTGAGTTTGGTGTGAGTGAGTTTGGTGTGAGTGAGTTTGGTGTGAGTGAGTTTGGTGTGAGTGAGTTTGGTGTGTGTGAGTTTGGTGTGAGTGAGTTTGGTGTGAGTGAGTTCGGTGTGTGTGAGTTTGGTGTGTGTGACTAGGTGTGAGTGAGTTTGGTGTGTGTGTGAGTGAGTTTGGTGTGAGTGAGTTTTGTGTGTGCGAGTTTGGTGTGTGTGAGTTTGGTGTGTGTGAGTTTGGTGTGAGTGAGTTTGGTGTGAGTGAGTTTGCTGTCAGTGAGTTTGGTGTGAGTGAGCTTGGTGTCAGTGAGTTTGGTGTGTGTGAGTTTGCTGTGAGTGAGTTTGGTGTATGTGTGAGTGAGTTTGTGTGAGTGAGTTTGGTGTGAGTGTGTTTGGTGTGAGTGAGATTGGTGTGTGTGTGAGTGAGTTTGTGTGAGTGACTTTGTGTGAGTGAGTTTGGTGTGTGTGAGTTTGGTGTGAATGTGTTTGGTGTGAGTGAGTTTGGTGTGTGTGAGTTTGGTGTGAGTGAGTTTGGTGTGTGTGAGTTTGGTGTGAGTGAGATTGGTGTGTGTGCGTGAGTTTGGTGTGAGTGTGTTTGGTGTGAGTGAGTTTGGTGTGAGTGAGTTTGGTGTGAGTGTGTTTGGTGTGAGTGAGTTTGGTGTGTGTGTGAGTGAGTTTGTGTGTGTGAGTTTGGTGTGAGTGAGTTTGGTGTGAGTGAGTTTGGTGTGAGTGAGTTTTGTGTCAGTGAGTTTGGTGTGAGTAAGTTTGGTGTGAGTGAGTTTGGTGTGATTGAGTTTGTGTGAGTGAGTTTGGTGTGAGTGAGTTTGGTGTGAGTGAGTTTGGTGTGTGTGAGTTTGGTGTCAGTGAGTTTGTGTGAGTGAGTTTGGTGTGAGTGAGTTTGGTGTGAGTGAGTTTGGTGTGTCTGAGTTTGGTGTGGGTGAGTTTGGTGTGACTGAGTTTGGAGTGTGTGAGTTTGTGTAAGTGAGTTTGTGTGAGTGAGTTTGGTGTGAGTGAGTTTGGTGTGAGTGAGTTTGGTGTGAGTGAGTTTGGTGTGAGTGAGTTTGGTGTGAGTGAGTTTGGGGTGAATGAGTTTGGTGTGAGTCAGTTTGGTGTGAGTCAGTTTGGTGTGTGTGAGTTTGGTGTGCGTGAGTTTGGTGTGAGTGAGTTTGGTGTGAGTGAGTTTGGTGTGTGTGAGTTTGGTGTGTGAGTTTGGCGTGAGTGAGTTTGGTGTGAGTGAGTTTGGTGTGAGTGAGTTTGGTGTTTGTGAGTTTGGTGTGAGTGAGTTTGGTGTGAGTGAGTTTGGTGTGAGTGAGTTTGGTGTGAGTGAGTTTGTGTGAGTGAGTTTGGTGTGAGTGAGTTTGGTGTGAGTGAGTTTGGTGTGAGTGAGTTTGGCGTGTGTGTGAGTGAGTTTGTGTGAGTGAGTTTGGTGTGAGTGATTTTCGTGTGAGTGAGTTTGGTGTGAGTGTGTTTGGTGTGTGTGTGTTTGTTGTGAGTGAGTTTGCTGTGAGTGAGTTTGGTGTGAGTGAGTTTGGTGTGAGTGAGTTTGGTGTGTGTGAGTTTGGTGTGTGTGTGTTTGGTGTGAGTGAGTTTGGTGTGAGTGAGTTTGTGTGAGTGAGTTTGGTGTGTGTGTGTTTGGTGTGAGTGAGTTTGTGTGAGTGATTTTGTGTGTGTGACTTTCGTGTGTGTGTGTTTGGTGTGAGTGAGTTTGGTGTGTGTGAGTTTGGTGTGAGTGTGTTTGGTGTGTGTGTGAGTGAGTTTGTGTGAGTGAGTTTGGTGTGAGTGAGTTTGGTGTGTGTGTGTTTAGTGTGAGTGAGTTTGGTGTGTGTGTGAGTGAATTTTGTGAGTGAGTTTGGTGTGTGTGAGTTTGGTGTGAGTGAGTTTGGTGTGTGTGTGTTTGGTGTGAGTGAGTTTGTTGTGAGTGAGTTTGGTGTGAGTGAGTTTGTGAGTGTGAGTTTGGTGTGTGTGTGTTTGGTGTGAGTGAGTTTGGTGTGAGTGAGTTTGTTGTGTGTGTTTTTTGTGTGAGTGAGTTTGGTGTGAGTCAGTTTGGTGTGTGTGAGTTTGGTGTGTGTGTGAGTGAATTTGGTGTGCGTGAGTTTTGTGTGTGTGTGAGTTTGTGTGATTGTGTTTGGTGTGTTTGAGTTTGGTGTGAGTGAGTTTGGTGTGTGTGTGAGTGAGTTTGGCGTGTGTGTGTTTGGTGTGTGTGTGAGTGAGTTTGTGTGAGTGATTTTGTGTGTGTGACTTTCGTGTGTGTGTGTTTGGTGTGAGTGAGTTTGGTGTGTGTGAGTTTGGTGTGTGAGTTTGGCGTGAGTGAGTTTGGTGTGAGTGAGTTTGGTGTGAGTGAGTTTGGTGTTTGTGATTTTGGTGTGAGTGAGTTTGGTGTGAGTGAGTTTGGTGTGAGTGAGTTTGGTGTGAGTGAGTTTGTGTGAGTGAGTTTGGTGTGAGTGAGTTTGGTGTGAGTGAGTTTGGTGTGAGTGAGTTTGGCGTGTGTGTGAGTGAGTTTGTGTGAGTGAGTTTGGTGTGAGTGATTTTTGTGTGAGTGAGTTTGGTGTGAGTGTGTTTGGTGTGTGTGTGTTTGTTGTGAGTGAGTTTGCTGTGAGTGAGTTTGGTGTGAGTGAGTTTGGTGTGAGTGAGTTTGGTGTGTGTGAGTTTGGTGTGTGTGAGTTTGGTGTGAGTGAGTTTGGTGTGAGTGAGTTTGGTATGTGTGTGAGTGAGATTGTGTGAGTGAGTTTGGTGTGAGTGAGTTTTGTGTGAGTGAGTTTGGTGTGTGTGAGTTTGGTGTGTGTGAGTTTGGTGTGAGTGAATTTGGTGTGCGTGAGTTTGGTGTGAGTGAGTTTGGTGTGAGTGAGTTTGGTGTGAGTGAGTTTGGTGTGAGTGAGATTGGTGTGAGTGAGATTCGTGTCAGTGAGGTTGGTGTGAGTGAGTGTGGTGTGTGTGAGTTTCGTGTGAGTGAGTTTGGTGTGAGTGAGTTTGGTGTGAGTGAGTTTGGTGTGAGTGAGTTTGGTGTGTGTGAGTTTGGTGTGAGTGAGTTTGGTGTGAGTGAGTTTGGTGTGAGTGAGTTTTGTGTGAGTGAGTTTGGTGTGATTGAATTTGGTGTGAGTGAGTTTGGTGTGATTGAGTTTGTGTGAGTGAGTTTGGTGTGAGTGAGTTTGGTGTGAGTGAGTTTGGTGTGTGTCAGTTTGGTGTCAGTGAGTTTGTGTGAGTGAGTTTGGTGTGAGTGAGTTTGGTGTGAGTGAGTTTGGTGTGTCTGAGTTTGGTGTGGGTGAGTTTGGTGTGACTGAGTTTGGAGTGTGTGAGTTTGTGTAAGTGAGTTTGTGTGAGTGAGTTTGGTGTGAGTGAGTTTGGTGTGAGTGAGTTTGGTGTGAGTGAGTTTGGTGTGAGTGAGTTTGGTGTGAGTGAGTTTGGTGTGAATGAGTTTGGTGTGAGTGAGTTTGGTGTGAGTGAGTTTGGTGTGTGTGAGTTTGGTGAGCGTGAGTTTGGTGTGAGTGAGTTTGGTGTGAGTGAGGTTGGTGTGTGTGAGTTTGGTGTGTGTGAGTTTGGCGTGAGTGAGTTTGGATTGAGTGAGTTTGGTGTGAGTGAGTTTGGTGTGTGTGAGTTTGGTGTGAGTGAGTTTGGTGTGAGTGAGTCTGGTGTGAGTGAGTTTGGTGTGAGTGAGTTTGTGTGAGTGAGTTTGGTGTGAGTGAGTTTGGTGTGAGTGAGTTTGGTGTGAGTGAGTTTGGCGTGTGTGTGAGTGAGTTTGTGTGAGTGAGTTTGGTGTGAGTGATTTTCGTGTGAGTGAGTTTGGTGTGAGTGTGTTTGGTGTGTGTGAGTTTGGTGTGAGTGAGTTTGCTGTGAGTGAGTTTGGTGTGAGTGAGTTTGGTGTGAGTGGGTTTGGTGTGTGTGAGTTTGGTGTGTGTGAGTTTGGTGTGAGTGAGTTTGGTGTGAGTGAGCTTGGTGTGTGTGTGAGTGAGTTTGTGTGAGTGAGTTTGGTGTGAGTGAGTTTTGTGTGAGTGAGTTTGGTGTGTGTGAGTTTGGTGTGTGTGAGTTTGGTGTGAGTGAGTTTGGTGTGCGTGAGTTTGGTGTGAGTGAGTTTCGTGTGAGTGAGTTTGTTGTGAGTGAGTTTGGTGTGAGTGAAATTGGTGTGAGTGAGATTCGTGTCAGTGAGGTTGGTGTGAGTGAGTGTGGTGTGTGTGAGTTTGGTGTGAGTGATTTTGGTGTGAGTGAGTTTGGTGTGAGTGAGTTTGGTGTGAGTGAGTTTGGTGTGTGTGAGTTTGGTGTGAGTGAGTTTGGTGTGAGTGAGTTCGGTGTGTGTGAGTTTGGTGTGTGTGACTATGGTGTGAGTGAGTTTGGTGTGTGTGTGAGTGAGTTTGGTGTGAGTGAGTTTTGTGTGTGCGAGTTTGGTGTGTGTGAGTTTGGTGTGTGTGAGTTTGGTGTGAGTGAGTTTGGTGTGAGTGAGTTTGCTGTCAGTGAGTTTGGTGTGAGTGAGCTTGGTGTCAGTGAGTTTGGTGTGTGTGAGTTTGCTGTGAGTGAGTTTGGTGTATGTGTGAGTGAGTTTGTGTGAGTGAGTTTGGTGTGAGTGTGTTTGGTGTGAGTGAGATTGGTGTGTGTGTGAGTGAGTTTGTGTGAGTGAGTTTGTGTGAGTGAGTTTGGTGTGTGTGAGTTTGGTGTGAATGTGTTTGGTGTGAGTGAGTTTGGTGTGTGTGAGTTTGGTGTGAGTGAGTTTGGTGTGTGTGAGTTTGGTGTGAGTGAGTTTGGTGTGTGTGCGTGAGTTTGGTGTGAGTGTGTTTGGTGTGAGTGAGTTTGGTGTGAGTGAGTTTTGTTTGAGTGTGTTTGGTGTGAGTGAGTTTGGTGTGTGTGTGAGTGAGTTTGTGTGTGTGAGTTTGGTGTGAGTGAGTTTGGTGTGAGTGAGTTTGGTGTGAGTGAGTTTTGTGTCAGTGAGTTTGGTGTGAGTGAGTTTGGTGTGAGTGAGTTTGGTGTGATTGAGTTTGTGTGAGTGAGTTTGGTGTGAGTGAGTTTGGTGTGAGTGAGTTTGGTGTGTGTGAGTTTGGTGTCAGTGAGTTTGTGTGAGTGAGTTTGGTGTGAGTGAGTTTGGTGTGAGTGAGTTTGGTGTGTCTGAGTTTGGTGTGGGTGAGTTTGGTGTGACTGAGTTTGGAGTGTGTGAGTTTGTGTAAGTGAGTTTGTGTGAGTGAGTTTGGTGTGAGTGAGTTTGGTGTGAGTGAGTTTGGTGTGAGTGAGTTTGGTGTGAGTGAGTTTGGTGTGAGTGAGTTTGGTGTGAATGAGTTTGGTGTGAGTGAGTTTGGTGTGAGTGAGTTTGGTGTGTGTGAGTTTGGTGAGCGTGAGTTTGGTGTGAGTGAGTTTGGTGTGAGTGAGGTTGGTGTGTGTGAGTTTGGTGTGTGTGAGTTTGGCGTGAGTGAGTTTGGATTGAGTGAGTTTGGTGTGAGTGAGTTTGGTGTGTGTGAGTTTGGTGTGAGTGAGTTTGGTGTGAGTGAGTCTGGTGTGAGTGAGTTTGGTGTGAGTGAGTTTGTGTGAGTGAGTTTGGTGTGAGTGAGTTTGGTGTGAGTGAGTTTGGTGTGAGTGAGTTTGGCGTGTGTGTGAGTGAGTTTGTGTGAGTGAGTTTGGTGTGAGTGATTTTCGTGTGAGTGAGTTTGGTGTGAGTGTGTTTGGTGTGTGTGAGTTTGGTGTGAGTGAGTTTGCTATGAGTGAGTTTGGTGTGAGTGAGTTTGGTGTGAGTGGGTTTGGTGTGTGTGAGTTTGGTGTGTGTGAGTTTGGTGTGAGTGAGTTTGGTGTGAGTGAGTTTGGTGTGTGTGTGAGTGAGTTTGTGTGAGTGAGTTTGGTGTGAGTGAGTTTTGTGTGAGTGAGTTTGGTGTGTGTGAGTTTGGTGTGTGTGAGTTTGGTGTGAGTGAGTTTGGTGTGCGTGAGTTTGGTGTGAGTGAGTTTCGTGTGAGTGAGTTTGTTGTGAGTGAGTTTGGTGTGAGTGAAATTGGTGTGAGTGAGATTCGTGTCAGTGAGGTTGGTGTGAGTGAGTGTGGTGTGTGTGAGTTTGGTGTGAGTGAGTTTGGTGTGAGTGAGTTTGGTGTGAGTGAGTTTGGTGTGAGTGAGTTTGGTGTGTGTGAGTTTGTTGTGAGTGAGTTTGGTGTGAGTGAGTTCGGTGTGTGTGAGTTTGGTGTGTGTGACTATGGTGTGAGTGAGTTTGGTGTGTGTGTGAGTGAGTTTGGTGTGAGTGAGTTTTGTGTGTGCGAGTTTGGTGTGTGTGAGTTTGGTGTGTGTGAGTTTGGTGTGAGTGAGTTTGGTGTGAGTGAGTTTGCTGTCAGTGAGTTTGGTGTGAGTGAGCTTGGTGTCAGTGAGTTTGGTGTGTGTGAGTTTGCTGTGAGTGAGTTTGGTGTATGTGTGAGTGAGTTTGTGTGAGTGAGTTTGGTGTGAGTGTGTTTGGTGTGAGTGAGATTGGTATGTGTGTGAGTGAGTTTGTGTGAGTGAGTTTGTGTGAGTGAGTTTGGTGTGTGTGAGTCTGGTGTGAATGTGTTTGGTGTGAGTGAGTTTGGTGTGTGTGAGTTTGGTGTGAGTGAGTTTGGTGTGAGTGAGTTTGGTGTGAGTGAGTTTTGTGTCAGTGAGTTTGGTGTGAGTGAGTTTGGTGTGAGTGAGTTTGGTGTGATTGAGTTTGTGTGAGTGAGTTTGGTGTGAGTGAGTTTGGTGTGAGTGAGTTTGGTGTGTGTGAGTTTGGTGTCAGTGAGTTTGTGTGAGTGAGTTTGGTGTGAGTGAGTTTGGTGTGAGTGAGTTTGGTGTGTCTGAGTTTGGTGTGGGTGAGTTTGGTGTGACTGAGATTGGAGTGTGTGAGTTTGTGTAAGTGAGTTTGTGTGAGTGAGTTTGGTGTGAGTGAGTTTGGTGTGAGTGAGTTTGGTGTGAGTGAGTTTGGTGTGAGTGAGTTTGGTGTGAGTGAGTTTGGTGTGAATGAGTTTGGTGTGAGTGAGTTTGGTGTGAGTGAGTTTGGTGTGTGTGAGTTTGGTGAGCGTGAGTTTGGTGTGAGTGAGTTTGGTGTGAGTGAGGTTGGTGTGTGTGAGTTTGGTGTGTGTGAGTTTGGCGTGAGTGAGTTTGGATTGAGTGAGTTTGGTGTGAGTGAGTTTGGTGTGTGTGAGTTTGGTGTGAGTGAGTTTGGTGTGAGTGAGTCTGGTGTGAGTGAGTTTGGTGTGAGTGAGTTTGTGTGAGTGAGTTTGGTGTGAGTGAGTTTGGTGTGAGTGAGTTTGGTGTGAGTGAGTTTGGCGTGTGTGTGAGTGAGTTTGTGTGAGTGAGTTTGGTGTGAGTGATTTTCGTGTGAGTGAGTTTGGTGTGAGTGTGTTTGGTGTGTGTGAGTTTGGTGTGAGTGAGTTTGCTATGAGTGAGTTTGGTGTGAGTGAGTTTGGTGTGAGTGGGTTTGGTGTGTGTGAGTTTGGTGTGTGTGAGTTTGGTGTGAGTGAGTTTGGTGTGAGTGAGTTTGGTGTGTGTGTGAGTGAGTTTGTGTGAGTGAGTTTGGTGTGAGTGAGTTTTGTGTGAGTGAGTTTGGTGTGTGTGAGTTTGGTGTGTGTGAGTTTGGTGTGAGTGAGTTTGGTGTGCGTGAGTTTGGTGTGAGTGAGTTTCGTGTGAGTGAGTTTGTTGTGAGTGAGTTTGGTGTGAGTGAAATTGGTGTGAGTGAGATTCGTGTCAGTGAGGTTGGTGTGAGTGAGTGTGGTGTGTGTGAGTTTGGTGTGAGTGAGTTTGGTGTGAGTGAGTTTGGTGTGAGTGAGTTTGGTGTGAGTGAGTTTGGTGTGTGTGAGTTTGGTGTGAGTGAGTTTGGTGTGAGTGAGTTAGGTGTGTGTGAGTTTGGTGTGTGTGACTATGGTGTGAGTGAGTTTGGTGTGTGTGTGAGTGAGTTTGGTGTGAGTGAGTTTTGTGTGTGCGAGTTTGGTGTGTGTGAGTTTGGTGTGTGTGAGTTTGGTGTGAGTGAGTTTGGTGTGAGTGAGTTTGCTGTCAGTGAGTTTGGTGTGAGTGAGCTTGGTGTCAGTGAGTTTGGTGTGTGTGAGTTTGCTGTGAGTGAGTTTGGTGTATGTGTGAGTGAGTTTGTGTGAGTGAGTTTGGTGTGAGTGTGTTTGGTGTGAGTGAGATTGGTGTGTGTGTGAGTGAGTTTGTGTGAGTGAGTTTGTGTGAGTGAGTTTGGTGTGTGTGAGTCTGGTGTGAATGTGTTTGGTGTGAGTGAGTTTGGTGTGTGTGAGTTTGGTGTGAGTGAGTTTGGTGTGTGTGAGTTTGGTGTGAGTGAGTTTGGTGTGTGTGCGTGAGTTTGGTGTGAGTGTGTTTGGTGTGAGTGAGTTTGGTGTGAGTGAGTTTGGTGTGAGTGTGTTTGGTGTGAGTGAGTTTGGTGTGTGTGTGAGTGAGTTTGTGTGTGTGAGTTTGGTGTGAGTGAGTTTGGTGTGAGTGAGTTTGGTGTGAGTGAGTTTTGTGTCAGTGAGTTTGGTGTGAGTGAGTTTGGTGTGAGTGAGTTTGGTGTGATTGAGTTTGTGTGAGTGAGTTTGGTGTGAGTGAGTTTGGTGTGAGTGAGTTTGGTGTGTGTGAGTTTGGTGTCAGTGAGTTTGTGTGAGTGAGTTTGGTGTGAGTGAGTTTGGTGTGAGTGAGTTTGGTGTGTCTGAGTTTGGTGTGGGTGAGTTTGGTGTGACTGAGTTTGGAGTGTGTGAGTTTGTGTAAGTGAGTTTGTGTGAGTGAGTTTGGTGTGAGTGAGTTTGGTGTGAGTGAGTTTGGTGTGAGTGAGTTTGGTGTGAGTGAGTTTGGTGTGAGTGAGTTTGGTGTGAATGAGTTTGGTGTGAGTGAGTTTGGTGTGAGTGAGTTTGGTGTGTGTGAGTTTGGTGAGCGTGAGTTTGGTGTGAGTGAGTTTGGTGTGAGTGAGGTTGGTGTGTGTGAGTTTGGTGTGTGTGAGTTTGGCGTGAGTGAGTTTGGATTGAGTGAGTTTGGTGTGAGTGAGTTTGGTGTGTGTGAGTTTGGTGTGAGTGAGTTTGGTGTGAGTGAGTCTGGTGTGAGTGAGTTTGGTGTGAGTGAGTTTGTGTGAGTGAGTTTGGTGTGAGTGAGTTTGGTGTGAGTGAGTTTGGTGTGAGTGAGTTTGGCGTGTGTGTGAGTGAGTTTGTGTGAGTGAGTTTGGTGTGAGTGATTTTCGTGTGAGTGAGTTTGGTGTGAGTGTGTTTGGTGTGTGTGAGTTTGGTGTGAGTGAGTTTGCTGTGAGTGAGTTTGGTGTGAGTGAGTTTGGTGTGAGTGGGTTTGGTGTGTGTGAGTTTGGTGTGTGTGAGTTTGGTGTGAGTGAGTTTGGTGTGAGTGAGTTTGGTGTGTGTGTGAGTGAGTTTGTGTGAGTGAGTTTGGTGTGAGTGAGTTTTGTGTGAGTGAGTTTGGTGTGTGTGAGTTTGGTGTGTGTGAGTTTGGTGTGAGTGAGTTTGGTGTGCGTGAGTTTGGTGTGAGTGAGTTTCGTGTGAGTGAGTTTGTTGTGAGTGAGTTTGGTGTGAGTGAGATTGGTGTGAGTGAGATTCGTGTCAGTGAGGTTGGTGTGAGTGAGTGTGGTGTGTGTGAGTTTGGTGTGAGTGAGTTTGGTGTGAGTGAGTTTGGTGTGAGTGAGTTTGGTGTGAGTGAGTTTGGTGTGTGTGAGTTTGGTGTGAGTGAGTTTGGTGTGAGTGAGTTCGGTGTGTGTGAGTTTGGTGTGTGTGACTATGGTGTGAGTGAGTTTGGTGTGTGTGTGAGTGAGTTTGTGTGAGTGAGTTTGTGTGAGTGAGTTTGGTGTGTGTGAGTTTGGTGTGAGTGTGTTTGGTGTGTGTGTGAGTGAGTTTGTGTGAGTGAGTTTGGTGTGAGTGAGTTTGGTGTGTGTGTGTTTGGTGTGAGTGAGTTTGGTGTGTGTGTGAGTGAATTTGTGTGAGTGAGTTTGGTGTGTGTGAGTTTGGTGTGAGTGAGTTTGGTGTGACTGAGTTCGGTGTGTGTGAGTTTGGTTTGTGTGAGTTTGGTGTGAATGTTATTGGTGTGAGTGAGTTTGGTGTGTGTGAGTTTGGTGTGAGTGAGTTTGTGTGAGTGAGTTTGTGTGTGTGAGTTTGGTGTGAGTGAGTTTTGTGTGTGTGAGTTTGGTGTGTGTGAGTTTGTGTGAGTGAGTTTGTGTGTGTGAGTTTGGTGTGTGTGAGTTTGGTGTGAGTGAGTTTGGTGTGAGTGAGTTTGGTGTGTGTGTGTTTGGTGTGAGTGAGTTTGGTGTGTGTGTGAGTGAGTTTGTGTGAGTGAGTTTGTGTGAGTGAGTTTGGTGTGTGTGAGTTTGGTGTGAGTGAGTTTGGTGTGTGTGAGTTTGGCGTGAGTGAGTTTGGTGTGAGTGAGTTTGGTGTGAGTGAGTTTGGTGTGTGTGAGTTTGGTGTGTGTGAGTTTGGTGTGAGTGAGTTTGGTGTGAGTGAGTTTGGTGTGAGTGAGTTTGTGTGAGTGAGTTTGGTGTGAGTGAGTTTGTGTGAGTGAGTTTGGTGTGAGTGAGTTTGGTGTGAGTGAGTTTGGTGTGTGTGAGCTTGGTGTGAGTGAGTTTGGTGTGTGTGAGTTTGTGTGAGTGAGTTTGGTGTGAGTGAGTTTGGTGTGAGTGAGTTTGGTGTGAGTGAGTTTGGTGTCTGTGAGTTTGGTGTGAGTGAGTTTGGTGTGAGTGAGTTTGGTGTGTGTGAGTTTGGTGTGAGTGAGTTTGGTGTGAGTGAGTTTGGTGTGAGTGAGTTTGGTGTGTGTGAGTTTGGTGTGAGTGAGTTTGGTGTGAGTGAGTTTGGTGTGAGTGAGTTTGGTGTGTGTGAGTTCGGTGTGAGTGAGTTTGGTGTGTGTGAGTTTGGTGTGTGTGAGTTTGGTGTGTGCGAGTTTGGTGTGAGTGAGTTTGGTGTGAGTGAGTTTGGTGTGAGTGAGTGTGTGTGAGTGAGTTTGTGTGAGTGAGTTTGGTGTATGTGAGTTTGGTGTGTGTGTGTTTGTTGTGAGTGAGTTTGGTGTGAGTGAGTTTGTGTGAGTGAGTTTGGTGTGTGTGTGTTTGGTGTGAGTGAGTTTGTGTGAGTGATTTTGTGTGTGTGACTTTCGTGTGTGTGTGTTTGGTGTGAGTGAGTTTGGTGTGTGTGTGAGTGAGTTTGTGTGAGTGAGTTTGGTGTGAGTGAGTTTGGTGTGTGTGTGTTTAGTGTGAGTGAGTTTGGTGTGTGTGTGAGTGAATTTGTGTGTGTGAGTTTGGTGTGTGTGAGTTTGGTGTGAGTGAGTTTGGTGTGTGTGTGTTTGGTGTGAGTGAGTTTGTTGTGAGTGAGTTTGGTGTGAGTGAGTTTGTGTGTGTGAGTTTGGTGTGTGTGTGTTTGGTGTGAGTGAGTTTGGTGTGAGTGAGTTTGTTGTGTGTGTTTTTTGTGTGAGTGAGTTTGGTGTGAGTCAGTTTGGTGTGTGTGAGTTTGGTGTGTGTGTGAGTGAATTTGGTGTGCGTGAGTTTTGTGTGTGTGTGAGTTTGTGTGATTGTGTTTGGTGTGTGTGAGTTTGGTGTGAGTGAGTTTGGTGTGTGTGTGAGTGAGTTTGGTGTGCGTGAGTTTTGTGTGTGTGAGTGAGTTTGGCGTGTGTGTGTTTGGTGTGTGTGTGAGTGAGTTTGTGTGAGTGATTTTGTGTGTGTGACTTTCGTGTGTGTGTGTTTGGTGTGAGTGAGTTTGGTGTGTGTGAGTTTGGTGTGAGTGTGTTTGGTGTGTGTGTGAGTGAGTTTGTGTGAGTGAGTTTGGTGTGAGTGAGTTTGGTGTGTGTGTGTTTGGTGTGAGTGAGTTTGGTGTGTGTGTGAGTGAATTTGTGTGAGTGAGTTTGGTGTGTGTGAGTTTGGTGTGAGTGAGTTTGGTGTGTGTGTGTTTGGTGTGAGTGAGTTTGGTGTGTGTGAGTTTGGTGTGAGTGTGTTTGGTGTGTGTGTGAGTGAGTTTGTGTGAGTGAGTTTGGTGTGAGTGAGTTTGGTGTGTGTGTGTTTGGTGTGAGTGAGTTTGGTGTGTGTGTGAGTGAATTTGTGTGAGTGAGTTTGGTGTGTGTGAGTTTGGTGTGAGTGAGTTTGGTGTGAGTGTGTTTGGTGTGAGTGAGTTTGTTGTGAGTGAGTTTGGTGTGAGTGAGTTTGTGTGTGTGAGTTTGGTGTGTGTGTGTTTGGTGTGAGTGAGTTTGGTGTGAGTGAGTTTGGTGTGAGTGAGTTTGGTCTGAGTGAGTATGGTGTGAGTGAGTTTGGTGTGAGTGAGTTTGGTGTGAGTGAATTTGGTGTGTGAGAGTTTGGTGTGAGTGACTTTGGTGTGAGTGAGTTTGGTGTGTGTGAGTTTGGTGTGAGTGAGTTTGGTGTGAGTGAGTTTGGTGTGAGTGAGTTTGGTGTGTGTGAGTTCGGTGTGAGTGAGTTTGGTGTGTGTGAGTTTGGTGTGTGTGAGTTTGGTGTGTGCGAGTTTGGTGTGAGTGAGTTTGGTGTGAGTGAGTTTGGTGTGAGTGAGTGTGTGTGAGTGAGTTTGTGTGAGTGAGTTTGGTGTATGTGAGTTTGGTGTGTGTGTGTTTGTTGTGAGTGAGTTTGGTGTGAGTGAGTTTGTGTGAGTGAGTTTGGTGTGTGTGTGTTTGGTGTGAGTGAGTTTGTGTGAGTGATTTTGTGTGTGTGACTTTCGTGTGTGTGTGTTTGGTGTGAGTGAGTTTGGTGTGTGTGTGAGTGAGTTTGTGTGAGTGAGTTTGGTGTGAGTGAGTTTGGTGTGTGTGTGTTTAGTGTGAGTGAGTTTGGTGTGTGTGTGAGTGAATTTGTGTGTGTGAGTTTGGTGTGTGTGAGTTTGGTGTGAGTGAGTTTGGTGTGTGTGTGTTTGGTGTGAGTGAGTTTGTTGTGAGTGAGTTTGGTGTGAGTGAGTTTGTGTGTGTGAGTTTGGTGTGTGTGTGTTTGGTGTGAGTGAGTTTGGTGTGAGTGAGTTTGTTGTGTGTGTTTTTTGTGTGAGTGAGTTTGGTGTGAGTCAGTTTGGTGTGTGTGAGTTTGGTGTGTGTGTGAGTGAATTTGGTGTGCGTGAGTTTTGTGTGTGTGTGAGTTTGTGTGATTGTGTTTGGTGTGTGTGAGTTTGGTGTGAGTGAGTTTGGTGTGTGTGTGAGTGAGTTTGGTGTGCGTGAGTTTTGTGTGTGTGAGTGAGTTTGGCGTGTGTGTGTTTGGTGTGTGTGTGAGTGAGTTTGTGTGAGTGATTTTGTGTGTGTGACTTTCGTGTGTGTGTGTTTGGTGTGAGTGAGTTTGGTGTGTGTGAGTTTGGTGTGAGTGTGTTTGGTGTGTGTGTGAGTGAGTTTGTGTGAGTGAGTTTGGTGTGAGTGAGTTTGGTGTGTGTGTGTTTGGTTTGAGTGAGTTTGGTGTGTGTGTGAGTGAATTTGTGTGAGTGAGTTTGGTGTGTGTGAGTTTGGTGTGAGTGAGTTTGGTGTGTGTGTGTTTGGTGTGAGTGAGTTTGGTGTGTGTGAGTTTGGTGTGAGTGTGTTTGGTGTGTGTGTGAGTGAGTTTGTGTGAGTGAGTTTGGTGTGAGTGAGTTTGGTGTGTGTGTGTTTGGTGTGAGTGAGTTTGGTGTGTGTGTGAGTGAATTTGTGTGAGTGAGTTTGGTGTGTGTGAGTTTGGTGTGAGTGAGTTTGGTGTGAGTGTGTTTGGTGTGAGTGAGTTTGTTGTGAGTGAGTTTGGTGTGAGTGAGTTTGTGTGTGTGAGTTTGGTGTGTGTGTGTTTGGTGTGAGTGAGTTTGGTGTGAGTGAGTTTGTTGTGCGTGTTTTTTGTGTGAGTGAGTTTGGTGTGAGTCAGTTTGGTGTGTGTGAGTTTGGTGTGTGTGTGAGTGAATTTGGTGTGCGTGAGTTTTGTGTGTGTGTGTGAGTTTGTGTGATTGTGTTTGGTGTGTGAGTTTGGTGTGAGTGAGTTTGGTGTGTGTGTGAGTGAGTTTGGTGTGCGTGAGTTTTGTGTGTGTGAGTGAGTTTGGCGTGTGTCTGTTTGGTGTGTGTGTGAGTGAGTTTGGTATGAGTGAGTTTGGCGTGTGTGTGTTTGCTGTGTGTGTGTATCAGGTGTGAGTGAGTTTGGTGTGTGTGTGTCAGGTGTGTGTGTGTGTGTCCGGTGTGAGCAGCAGTGAATCGATGGTGAATAACCCGCCGTCACTCCCTGCGAGGAGCAGGCTGTGGTTTGAGTTTTGGAGAGCAGTGGGCACCAGGAACCATAATCAAACAGGAAAACACGTCGATATGCTGAAGCTGAGTCCAGAGAGTGGAGTGGAATGAAGGTGAGTTAGAGTGACTCCTGGGTCGAGTGAACACTTGCTGTTAGGTTGGTTCCAGGTTCCAGGAGATTGATGAACGGGAGGGTTGTTATATGAAGGACTAAACATTAAACGCCACTATTCTGGTCTGTCTCCCTGCCAGCATCTCTTCAGCAAATTCTTCTGACAGGAAATGTATCTTTGCCTGGTGTACACACATGGTAGCTCAGATAAGACTTTGCTATTTCTGTAACTCTATAATTCAAGGGACTTGTTAACCAAGTTCAAAAATCAAAAAAGCCTTTCGACTTGCATCAGCTGTCTAATGCATATTTTTATCCAAATCATATCCATTAAGAGCACATAAAATTTAATTTAATTTTTGCATTTTAAGTAAAGAGATCTCCTTTTATTTCTTGTGTGTGTGTGTGTGAAGATTCACAATTATCAAAAACCCCAATCAGCTCCTGTCTCGCACATTAAACCCATCGCTACATCACAATCTCATTCCTCTGTGTATCCTCCACATCCGTCTCCATTTCTGGGTTTTATTTTTCGGAGCAGTGAATCTAAAAGCAAGCAGGTGATGTTGGGTTAGTACAGGACACTGGTGCAGCCAAGTTTGAGGGTTGGGCTCTGTGTAGTTTTGGAAGACCTGAAATATAGACAGGGTATTAGAGACATGGACAGGCAAGCAGTCACTGGACTGACACCAGGAATGAGGAGAGGCATCAAAATGTTGAGCTTTATTCACTGAAACGTGGACTGCTCAGGAGGACGTGATAGAGGGTTTCAAGATCAAAGGGTGAAACATTATTGGGTGTGACTCAGTAACAAGGGGGCACTTCCACGAGATTAGTGCTGGAAACATAAAGAGAGGGGAGGTGGACTTCTTCACATAACGGGTGACTAGGATACGGAATCCATTATCGCAAGGGGACTGGTACAGCTGGATCATTCAAAACATCCGAGGAAAAATATTAAAGGACGTTGAGAGACAGCGGGGAAAGGGGGTTAGAGTGGAGGCAGAGCAGAAACCAGGATAGCTGCAATCTGTAACATAAGAAGCAGTAAACAGCCTCATTCCTGTGTGTTTCCAGCACTGGTCCCTCCCTATCCATGTAACCTCCTCCAGCCCTAACACTCCCAGCACTGTTTCCAGCACTGGTCCCTCCCTATCCATGTAACCTCCTCCTTTAATCACTCAACCATTGGTGGCCGTGCCTTCAGTTGATGAGACCCTACATTCTGGAAATCCCTCCCTAAACCTCTCCACCTCTTTCTCTCTCCTTTAACAGCTTCTTAAAACCGACCTCTTTGACCGAGCTTTGTGTCACCTGTCCTGATATCTCCTTATCTGCCTCAGTGTTAATTTTTGTCTGATTATACTACTATGAAGCACCTTGGGATGTTTTCCTATGGTACTCTTGCCCCCCTCCTCCTCTCCCCGTCCCCCAGTGGTGGTGAAGCTGTGTATCACAAGGCCTCGCTCAGGAGCTCTGCTGTACCAGGTTTGTGACACATGGATCAGGAATTGGAGATTTACAAGTGTTTCAGACGAAAAGATTCCCGGCTGATCAGAGAGATCAGATTATTGCCTCACGTATCTCCAATCACGCTGAGCGATGGGTCCCAAACCCCACCTGAACTTCAGCATTCTATCCTTGCCCAGAGATCCAGTCCAACTTTCGGTCATGCAGTTTTTTAAAACTTCGTTTATGGGATGTGGGCCTCGCTGGCAATGCCAGCATTTATTGCCCATCCCTAGTTGCTCTTGAGAAGGTGGTGGTGAGCCGCCTTCTTGAACCGCTGCAGTCCGTGTGGTGAAGGTGCTCCCACAGTGCTGTTAGGGAGGGAGTTCCAGGATTTTGACCCAGTGACGATGAAGGAACGGCGATATACTTCTAAGTCAGGATGGCGTGTGACTTGGAGGGGATCTTGGAGGTGGTGGTGTTCCCGTGCTCCTGCTGCCCTTGTCCTTCCAGGTGGAAGAGGTCGCGGGTTTGGGAGGTGCTGCCAAAGAAGCCCTGGCGAGTTGCTGCAGTGCATCTTGTAGATGGTACACACTGCAGACACGGTACACCGGTGAATGTTTAAGGGGGCGGATGGGGTGCCAATCAAGTGGGCTGCTTTCTCCTGGATGGTGTCGAGCATCCTGAGTGTTGTTGGAGCTGCACTCATCCAGGCAAGTGGAGAGTATTCCATCACACTCCTGACTTGTGCCTTGTAGATGGTGGAGAGGCTTTGGGGAGTCAGGAGGTGAGACACTTTCCGCAGAATACCCAGCCTCTGACCTGCTCTTGTTGCCACAATATTTATGTGGCTGGTCCAGTTAAGTTTCTGATCAATGGTGACCCCCAGGATGTTGATGGGGGATTCGGTGATGGTAAAGCTGTTGGATGTCAGGGGGTGGTATTTAGACTCTCGCTTGTTGGAGACAGTCATTGCCTGGCACTTCTATGGCGCGAATGTTACCTGCCACTTATCAGCCCAAGCTGAACGTCATCCAGGTCTTGTTGCATGTGGGCATGGACTGCTTCATTATCTGAGGAGTTGCGAATGGAACTGAACACTGTGCAGTCATCAGCAAACATCCCCATTTCTGATCATATGTTGGAGGGAAGGTCATTGATGAAGCAGCTGAAGATGGTTGGGCCTAGGACACTGCCCTGAGGAACTCCTGCAGCGATGACCTGGGGCTGTGATGATTGACCGTCAACCACCACAACCATCTTCCTTTGTGCTAGGTATGACTCCAGCAAGTGGAGCCTTTTCCCCCCGATTCCCATTGACTTCAGTTTTACTAGGGCTCCTTGATGCCACACTCGATCAAATGCTGCCTTGATAGCAAGGGCCGTCACTCTCACCTCACCTCTGCAATTCAGCTCCTTTGTCCATGTTTGGACCAAGGCTGTAATGAGGTCGGGAGCCGAGTGGTCTTGGCGGAACCCAAACTGGGCATCAGTGAGCAGGTTATTGGTGAGTAAGTGCTGCTTGATAGCACTGTCCATGACACCTTCCATCACTTTGCTGATGATTGAACGTAGACTGATGGGGCGGTAACTGGCTGGACTGGATTTGTCCTGCTTTTTGTGTTCAGGACATACCTGGGCAATTTTCCATTGTCGGGGGAGATGTCAGTGTTGTAGCTGTGTTGGAACAGCTTGGCTAGAGGCGCGGCTAGTTCTGGAGCACAAGTCTGGAGCACAAGTCTTCAGCACGATAGCCGGGATGTTGTCGGGGCCCATAGCCTTTGCTGTATCCAGTGCGCTCAGCCGTTTCTTGATATCAGGTGGAGAAAATCAAATTGGCTGAAGACTGGCTTCTGTGATGGTGGGGACCTCAGGAGTAGGTTGATATGGATCATCCACTCGGCACTTCTGGCTGAAGATGGTTGCAAACACTTCAGCCTTGTCTTTTGCACTCACGTGCTGGGCTCTGTTAAGTCTGTGTGTTATAGTGATAATTACTACACAGACTACAAGAGTAAATTCAACAGGTCTTTACTGGTTGGAGGTCGGGACTATACTGAATACAATATTACTACACAGTGCTTATATACCGGTGTGGTCACCACCGGTATTACGTATACAGCAGCCAGAGAAAGTAGTACATCTCTTAAGGTGGAACAGGCTTAAGTTCTCTTAAGGTGGAACAGGTTACATACACCACAATCCTCCCTTTTTAGCTTAACAGTCATATTCCCATTTAACATAACATAATAACATATATACATATATAACTTCAGGTATAACAGTTCAAAGGTTCAGTCTCTCAGGAGGCTTTCTGATGCGGCTTGGATAACGCCTCTCAGTAGTCTCTGATTCTTGTTGTTGAGGTGCCTCCTCTATTTGGTTTCCAATGTATTGGGTGTCATCATCATCAAGTACATTCCCTGCTGAGGTAGATGCTTCAGGTTCATTAACGTCTTCCACAGTTGTCTCTGTCACAACCATGGGTTCGACCCTTGCTCTCGACTCTACCAGTTGATCCGCATGACGCCTTATCACGTTATGACCAATATCTACTGTGTACATCAGAGGTCCTTGTTTGGCCCGAATTGTTCCGGACTGCCATTTTTCATTTCCATAGCCCCTTGCCAACACTGGTTGTCCTACGTCGAAAGTTCGAGTGGTCTTGTTGTTAATATGCCGAAACTGTTTGTTTTCCACTTCCCTCCGCACATTTGGTTTTAACAAGTCCAACTTGGACCGCAACCTCCTGTTATAAAACATCATGGCAGGACTTTGGTTAGTCACTGCATAATCGGCGTTTCGATATGACATCAGGAACTTGTCGACCTTGTGTTGCAGCGGAATCTGATCATCGTTCATGGCCTTAATTGCCTTTTTGAATGTCTGGACAAATCTTTCAGCCAACCCGTTTGTCGCCGGATGATATGGGGCAGAGGTATAATGTTTTACTCCATTCTTCTTTAAGAATTGTCGGAATTCTTCCGATACAAACTGTGGTCCGTTGTCCGAACAGATCTGTTCTGGCAATCCGTTCCTTGCGAATATTGTTCTTAACACCGCAATTGTCTTTTCTGAAGTAGTGGTATTCATCTTGATGACTTCTGGCCATTTGGAATGCGCGTCCACCGCGATTAGGAACATGGAGTCCATGAATGGACCAGCAAACTCAATGTGTACGCGTTGCCATGGGGCTGAAGGCCATTCCCATGGGTGTAGCGGTGCTATCGGAGGTGCATTTTGCACTTTTTGGCACCCAGCGCAGCTTTTCGTTAACTCCTCAATCTGTTGGTCAATACCCGGCCACCATACATAAGCCCTAGCAAGACTTTTCATTTTAACTCCCCCCAGATGACCTTCATGCAGTTCGTTTAAAACTCTTTCCCTTAACTTGGGAGGAATAATCACTCTTGTCCCGTACATCAAGGTACCATGGCAGACGGACAGCTGGTCTCGCCTTGCCGAAAATGCCGGTAACAGAGGATCACCCTGTGTTGGCCATCCTTTCACTGTCACCTCATAGACTCTGGACAGTGTCAGGTCGTTCCTGGTTTCTCTTTCAAAACTTGCATTGGTGACTGGTAAACACTCGATGATGGTCGAATGAAATAACTCAACAGGGTCAACTTTCGGCGTGTCTTCTTCTTCAGGTAGTGGCAGGCACGACAGCCCATCAGCATTGCCATGCTGTTTCGTACCTTTGAATTCTATTTGATATTGATGTGCCCCTAGGAAAAGAGACCATCTCTGGAGACGCTGCGCTGTCATCACCGAAACACCCTTCTTAGGGTTAATAATGGATACCAACGGTTGATGGTCTGTCAGAAGTGTGAATTATTGGCCCTGCAGGTAATGATTAAACTTCTTCACTCCCCATACAAGGCTAAGAGCCTCCCTATCGATCTGCGCATAGTTGCGCTCAGCAGAGGCCAATGATCTGGATGCAAACGCGACTGGCCTTTCCGTGCCATTTGGCAACTTGTGTGAGAGTACTGCCCCAATACCATATGGAGAAGCATCACAAGCCAACCGAATAGGCAGTGTCGGGTTGAAGTGAGCCAACACTTCCTCTGAGGTGATCAATTCTTTGCTTTTGCGAAATGCCTTCTTACAGTTTTCGCCCCATTCCCATGGTACCCCTTTCTGTAAAAGAACGTTTAACGGGTGCAGTACCGTGGATAGATTTGGCAGAAATTTATGGTAATAGTTAATTAATCCTAGAAACGACCTCAACTGAGAGACATTCTCCGGAGCGGGAGCCTTTACAACTGCCTCAATCTTGTCAGGAGACTTATGAAGCCCCTCCCGGTCAATGACATGGCCACAGTACGAGATCCGCTTCTGGAAGAACTCACATTTCTGCCGATTTACTCTAAGTCCATACTCTTTCAGTCTGTTGAGCACCAGTTCCAAGTTTGCGAGATGTTGTTCATCACCATCACTTGTGATCAGAATATCGTCCAGGTAACATTGTGTGCCTGGAATTCCCTGTAATACCTGCTCCATGGCCCTCTGCCAAATTGCTGGAGCCGATGCCACTCCAAAAACCAGCCTATTGTACCGGTACAACCCTCGATGCGTGTTGATCGTGAGGTATTGGCATGACTCTTCCTCAACCTCCATCTGCAAGTACGCCTGCGCCAGGTCTATCTTGGTGAAGTGTTTCCTGCCAGACAATGAAGCGAAAATATCCTCAATCCGTGGAAGCGGATACTGCACCTTGTGAAACACTGGATTAACGGTGATTTTGAAATCTCCAC
Source organism: Somniosus microcephalus (assembly GCF_052327205.1). Taxonomy (NCBI): domain Eukaryota; kingdom Metazoa; phylum Chordata; class Chondrichthyes; order Squaliformes; family Somniosidae; genus Somniosus; species Somniosus microcephalus. Next base: position 347,796,976 of record NC_140990.1, on the reverse strand, counting down.
AGATGCGAACCTTCCCTGGATCTCCTGGCTTGTTGCTCGCAGGACGTTTCATAGCGGGAACAATGGGCGTAGCCCACTCACTCCAATCTACCTTAAACAGTACACCTGAATGTTCTAGTGCTTCCAGTTCCGCTTCAACAGTAGGTCGTATTGCATAGGGTACCGGTCTGGCTTTAAAACATTTTGGTTGTGCATGTTCATCAATCTTGATGTTTGCCGTAATTCCTCTCAGTGTTCCCAGTCCCTGCTGGAACACCTCTTTAGCATCATCCAATATTCTGGACAATCGTTTAGGTTTGACATCTGTTTCCCCGGAATCTACCGTTAGTGCCTTCAAGGAGTGCCAGTCCATATTCATTTTCCTAATCCACTCCCGACTTGTAGTCGTGGACCTCCTTCAGGTAGCACATATAAGTCCATTACTTGGCTTTCTTCGCCCTTGTGGACCACTTCTACCACTATTTTTCCGATGGGGTACACTCTTTGCCCCGTGTATGTTTTCAATATAATCTCCGTATCCTGTAGGGGAATATGTTGGAATAACCTTCTGTAATCTTTCTTATTCATGACCGTCAATGCCGATCCAGTGTCCAATTCCATTTTTACTTGGACTCCTGCTATCTGAAGAGTGACCCAAATTGTCTGGAGATCTGCATCCTTACCAACGTTGTGTACTCTTAAGCTATCCAGTTCATTACTGCTAGCGTCTGAATCTGACTTCTGTTCAGTCAAACTGTTCTTTGTCACCTTGTGTACCTTTGCGTATTTTCCTTGCGGTGACTTTTTGTTGCTGGTCTTCTTTCCTGACCGGCATACTTTAGCTATGTGGCCAAGCCTGCCACACATTCTGCATTCTTGGTTTTTAAACCAACACTGGTTCTGATCGTGCGTTGTCTTTCCACAACGATAACATTTGACAGAACTCAAACCCAATTTGTTTGTACCGAGTTCCGGTGACCGTAGCTGCATTACTGCCGTGCCTCTCGCTGCGGCTTCGTGTGCTGTTGCCATAGTGACCGCCTTCTCAAGCGTCAGCTCATTCTCCTCGAGCAGTAGCTTTTGTGTATCCTGTTTAAATAAACCACACACAAATTTATCTCGTAGTGCCTCTGTCAGTCCCGTTGCAAACTGACAATATTTTGCTAGCTTACGTAATTCCATCAAATATTCAGCATTGCTTTCATTCTGCAGCTGCCTTCTGTCGTAAAATTTAAATCGTTCCGCTAGCATCAGCGGCGTGGGGTTTAGATGATTTTTCAGGACAGTAACAATCTCATCGAACGTCTTATCCGCTGGTTCATCTGGTGATACAAGGTGTTTCAATTGCCCGTATGTCTTCGCACCCATTAAATTTAACAATGTTAGTGCTTTATCTGCATCAGGAATTTTATTTGCCTTACAATAATTTTGTATGCGTTCTACATACATGGCCCAATCTTCGATGTCACTATCAAAGTTATTAATGTTTCCATGTTTAGGCATCGTTGCAATTTATTGTATTTTTATGTTATCCAAGATGGCGGCTTCCCGCTCTTGTCGTCGTCCTCCGCCCACAAAATGGCGGTTTTCCCGCGCTTGGCGGTCTTCAACCGTCCCCCGACGCTGTCTCCGCTTCACCGCGGCTCTCGCGCCTTCAGTTTCCCCAGACGCTGCGCCTTTTAGCCCGAATGCGGCCCTTATCTCCGGTCGCGATCGATCTCACCACCCTTATTCCTCCGTCTTCCCAGCCCCGTCTGTACAGCCAACGCGGTTGACTTTCTGTCGTGTCGCTGCCCGGCTTACCCACCACCGAGGTAGAAAGAAGAAAGCTGACAGTCGCTGATGGAGGCTTCGAGGTCAGGATGTCTTCTGCACTCCGGTTTCTCGATGCCTGCCGCTCGACGTGTCTTCCAGTAGGGTGATGAGGGTGGAAACCTCTCTTCGACGTCCTGTCTGTGGACGAAGCCGCCGTGGAAATAACTGCCGCAGGGTAAGAATCGGACTCGTCGCCACTGTTAAGTCTGTGTGTTATAGTGATAATTACTACACAGACTACAAGAGTAAATTCAACAGGTCTTTACTGGTTGGAGGTCGGGACTATACTGAATACAATATTACTACACAGTGCTTATATACCGGTGTGGTCACCACCGGTATTACGTATACAGCAGCCAGAGAAAGTAGTACATCTCTTAAGGTGGAACAGGCTTAAGTTCTCTTAAGGTGGAACAGGTTACATACACCACAGGCTCCACCATCATTGAGGATGGGGATATTCATGGAGCCTCCTCCTCCCGTTAGTTGTTTAATGGCTGGAGGTGGCAGGACCGCAGAGCTTTGATCTGATCCATTGATTGTGGGATCGCTTAGCCCTGTCTATAGCATGCTGCGTCCACTTTTTAGCATGCATGTAGTCCTGTGTTGCAGCTTCCCCAGGTTGGCACCTCATTTTTAGGTACACCTGGTGCTGCTCCTGGCACCCTCTTCTACACTCCTTATTGAACCAGGGTTGGTCCCCTGGCTTGATGATAATGGTAGAGTGAGGGATATGCCAGGCCATGAGGTTACAGATTGTGGTGGAATACAATTCTGCTGCTGCTGATGGCCCACAGCGCCTCATGGATGCCCAGTTTTGAGCTGCTGGATCTGTTCTGAATCTATCACATTTAGCACGGTGGTAGTGCCACACAACACGATGGAGGGTGTCCTCAGTGTGAAGTCGGGACTTCGTCTCCACAATGACTGTGCGGTGGTCACTGCTACCAATGCTGTCATGGACAGATGCATCTGTGGCAGGTAGCTTGGTGAGGATGAGGTCAAGTAGGTTTTCCCCTCGTGTTGGTTCTCTCACCACCTGCCGCATGCCCAGACTGGCAGTTATGTCCTTCAGGACTCGGCCAGCTCGGTCAGTAGTGAATAGACATTGAAGTCCCCCACCCAGAGTACGTTCAGTGCTTCTTCCAAGTGGTGTTCAACATGGAGGAGTACTGATTCATCAGCTGAGGGAGGGCGGTAGATGATTATCAGCAGGAGGTTTCCTTGCCCATGCTTGACCTGGAGACATGGGGCCCGGAGTCAATGTTGAGGACTCCCAAGGCCACACCTTCCCGACTGTATACCACTGTGCCACCACCCCTGGTGGGTCTGTCCTGCTGGTGGGACAGGACATACCCAGGGATGGTGATGGAGGAGTCTGGGACATTGGCTGAAAGGTATGATTCTGTGAGTGTGACTATGTCAGGCTGTTGCTGGACTAGTCTGTGTGGCAGCTCTCCCAATTTTGGCACAAGTCCCCAGATGTTGGTGAGGAGGACTTTGCAGGGTCGACTGGGCTGGGTGTGCCATTGCCGTGTCCGTAGCCGGTGCCGAGGTCGATGCCGGTGGTCCGTCCGGTTTTATTCTTATTATTGTGTTTTGTAGCGGTTTGTTACAACTGAGTGTCTCGCTGGGCCATTTCAGAGGGCAGTTAAGAGTCAAACACACTGCTGTGGGTCTGGAGTCACATATAGGCCAGACCGGGTAAGGACGGCAGATTTCCTTCCCTAAAGGACATTAGTGAACCAGATGGGTTTTTCCAACAATCCGATAGTTTCATGGTCACCATTACTGATACTAGCTTTTTAATTCCAGATTTATTTAATTAACTGATTTAAATTCCCCAGCTGCCGTGGTGGGATTTGAACTCTCGTCTCTGGATCATTAGTCCAGGCCTCGGGATTACTAGCCCAGTGACATTACCACTATGCTACCTTACATCAATTCTACATCACAGACACAGGCCATTCGGCCCAACTGGTCCGTGCCGGTGTTTGTGCTCCACACGAGCCTCCTCCCACCCCTCTACATCTCACCCCATCACCATATCCTTCTATTCCTTTCTCCCTCATGTGTTTATCTAGCTTCCCCTTAAATGCATCTTTGCTATTCGCCTCAACCTCTCCCTGTGGTAGTGAGTTCCACATTCTCACCACTCTCTGGGTAAAGGGGTTTCTCCTGAATTTCCTATGGGATTTATCAGTGACTCTCTGATATTGATGGCCCCGAGGTCTGGTCGCCCCACAAGTAGAAACATCGGGGTAAATTTGGTAGTTTAGCGCCTCCCGTGAGTGCCTGCAGATGGCGGTACTGGGGCGCTGATGCAATAGCGCCAGGGTGAAGTGAATGCAGCGGCGCATGGCAAAATCTGTCCCCCCCATTGCGCTACCAGTAGGAGGTATCACCGGGGACTTCAAAGCCAGGCAGGTCATGACATCAGTGAATGTGCAACGCTCACCGGGTGCCCAATCTGGAAAATTCATTGTCGCCACTTACCTTAATGCCTTGACCAGACAGCAACAGGGAGAGCTGGCATGCAGCTGCAGGAAGCTGGCTCCATTGACATTATTTAAAGGCATCTGCATTAATTACGCGCAACTGTCAGGGCAGGTTAGTTTTAATGGTTTCTTGTCAGTTTCACCCAGTGGAACAGTTTGTGTGAGTAATTTCAAGCTTCTTTTGTATCAGCAGTCTTCTGGCAAGTGCAAAGTAGCTACATTTATTGCTCAAATTCAAACTGCTACACTTGGCAGCAATAATGGGGGCTGTACTGGTGCCACCTCGCCCTCCAGGATCTACGGCGGAGGGAGTGTAGGCAGACAGAAATACGGGACCATGTGCACAGAGGGATGAGGAGAGACATCAGGGCTCTGACCAGGAGGCCTTACCCTCTGAGGGCATTCTGACAGCACTTCTCCTACCTTCAATTAAGTGAGGAGCAGTGTATTAGATGGCTCCGCATCACCAAGGTGGTGATCACAGAACTCTGCCACCTCCTCAAAACAGACCTCCAGCCTTACACCAGGATGACTGACTACATGCCCATCAGACCATCCCTGTGTCATGCCAAATCACAGCGTCCTCCTGGGTGCAAAGGTGAAATGAGAGAGACCACAAAATATTGCAAACTCCATCAATAAATTTATGCATAAACATATCACACATATGACATTAATTCTAATAACTAATGATCTTGTGTCTGCCATAGTTGAATAGCTGTCATTGTGTCCAAGGCATGAGATGTGGGTGTGAGTGTTGGTAGGTAGAGATTGTTGGTGGGTGAGTGCTGGGGGTGTGGTGCTTTGGGCAGTGTGTGAAGTTTGTGGTACAGACGGTGGTATGTAGCATTTGTTGAAGCATTCAATCACCCTGACCACCCGACTGAGGTGGACCTGCCACGAGCACACCTGCTTCAGTCCTCCGGCTCCTTCTCCTTGTTGTGCTCCTCCTCACTGAGGCAGCTGCACAGCCAGCAATGCTGAGAATGAGGTGCTGCAGCATCAATGAACCTCCCCTTTAAGTACTGGGAAAAGCCCGTGGCAATGATGAGTTGCGATTAGACTGCACCCAATATTGGACCACCCTCTGAGTCTAACACCACTGAGCCAGGCATTTAAGACTTGATTTAGCGCCCCAGTCATTTCTTTAAGCAGTGAGACTGAACTTTGCGTGCAGTCTAAAGCATTAGCGGCCAGCGCTGATCCTCAAACTTTTTGAAAGATACCGCCCAATAATGAATTTCTAGATCTTCTCTACATCTACCCTATCAAACCCTTTCATAATCTAAAAGACTTCTATCAGGTCACCCCTCGGTCTTCCCTTTTCTAGTTGGTAAACAAACAGCAACCGGATCGTGTCCTGAATTTGGTGCAACAGCCTCGGAGCACAATTAATGAGGCTGTCAGCAAAACCACGGAATCTGGATCACCGGGTTCAGATGTGCAGAGAGATCAATGGCCAGAGCATCTGTCTCAGTGATGTTGGTTAAGGGATAAATATTGGCCCAGGACACCGGGGAGAACTCCCCTGCTCTTCTTCAAAATAGAGCCCTGGGATCTTTTACATCCACCTGAGAGGGCAGATGGGCCCTCAGGTTAAAATCTCATTTGAAAGACGGCACCTCCGACAGTGCGGTGCTCCCTCAGTACTGCCCCTCCGACAGTGCAGCGCTCCCTCAGTACTGCACCTCCGACAGTGCGGTGCTCCCTCAGTACTGACCCTCCGACAGTGCAGCGCTCCCTCAGTACTGCCCCTCCGACAGTGCAGCACTCCCTCAGTAGTGACCCTCCGACAGTGCAGCGCTCCCTCAGTACTGATCCTCCGACAGTGCAGCACTCCCTCAGTACTGACCCTCCGACAGTGCAGCGCTCCCTCAGTACTGCCCCTCCGACAGTGCAGCACTCCCTCAGTACTGACCCTCCGACATGGCAACATGTTCCCATAAAGGTCAAGAGTGGTTCCAAAAACCACAGGGAACCGTGGATGTCAGGGGATATACGGGAATGGATTAGGAAAAAAAGGAGGGCTTTTGGTAGATACAAAAGGCTAAAGACGGAGGAAGCCCTAGAGGAGTACAAAAAGTGCAGGGGGATACTTAAAAAAGAAATTAGGAGATCAAGGAGGGGCCATGAAATAACACTGGCGAGCAAAATAAAGGAAAATCCGAAGATGTTTTATAAGTATATTAAGGGTAAAAGGATAACTAGGGAAAAAATAGGGCCCATTAGGGACAAAAGTGGCAATCTGTGTGTGGAGCCGGAAGATGTAGGAGGGGTTCTAAATGAATTTTTTGCATCTGTTTTCACTATGGAGAAGGACGACGTAGACATAGAAATAGGGCGGGGGGACTGTGATATGCTCGAACATATTAACATCGAGAGGGAGGAGGTATTGGCGGTTTTAGCTGGCCTAAAAATGGATAAATCCCCAGGCCCCGATGAAATGTACCCCAGGCTGCTGTGTGAGGCAAAGGAGGAGATTGCGGGGGCTCTAACACATATATTCAGGACCTCTCTGGCCACAGGGGATGTGCCAGAGGACTGGAGAACCGCTAATGTAGTACCATTATTCAAGAAGGGTAGTAGGGAAAAACCGGGGAACTACAGGCCAGTGAGCCTAACATCAGTGGTAGGAAAATTACTGGAAAAAATCCTGAGGGACAAAATTTGTCTCCACTTGGAGAGGCAAGGATTAATCAGGGATAGTCAACATGGCTTTGTCAAGGGAAGATCATGTCTGACTAATTTGATTGAATTTTTTGAGGGGGTGACTAGGTGTGTGGATGAGGGTAACGCAGTGGATGTGGTATACATGGATTTCAGTAAGGCCTTCGATAAAGTCCCGCACAGGAGACTGGTCAAGAAGGTAAGAGCCCATGGAATCCAGGGTGCCTTGGCACATTGGATACAAAACTGGCTTAGTGGCAGAAGGCAGAGGGTGATGGTCGAAGGTTGTTTTTGTGACTGGAAACCTGTGGCCAGTGGGGTACCACAGGGATCGGTGCTGGGTCCCTTGCTGTTTGTGGTCTACATTAATGACTTGGATATGAATGTAAAGGGTATGATCAGTAAATTCGCGGATGATACTAAAATTGGTAGGGTGGTAAATAGCGAGGAGGGTAGCCTCAGTCTGCAGAACGATATAGATGGGTTGGTCAGATGGGCGGAACAGTGGCAAATGGAATTTAACCCGGAAAAGTGCGAGGTGATGCACTTTGGGGGGTCTAACAAGGCAAGGGAATACACAATGAATGGTAAGACCCTAGGCAAGACGGAGGGTCAGAGGGATCTGGGTGTGCAGGTACACAGATCCCTGAAGGCGGCGGAACAGGTGGATAAGGTGGTAAAAAAGGCATATGGGATACTTGCCTTCATTAGCCGAGGCATAGAATATAAGAGCAAGGAGGTTATGATGGAGCTGTATAAAACACTGGTTAGGCCACAGCTGGAATACTGTGTGCAGTTCTGGTCACCACACTACAGGAAAGATGTGATCGCGTTAGAGAGGGTGCAGAGGAGGTTCACCAGGATGTTACCAGGGCTGGAGCGCTTCAGCTATGAAGAGAGACTGGGCAGATTGGGTTTGTTTTCCTTGGAGCAGAGGAGGCTGAGGGGGGACATGATTGAGGTGTACAAAATTGTGAGGGGCATAGATAGGATGGATGCTGAGGAGCTTTTCCCCTTAGTAGAGGGGTCAATAACTAGGGGGCATAGATTCAAGGTAAAGGGAGGGAGGTTTAGAGGGGATTTGAGAAAGAACTTTTTCACCCAGAGGGTGGTTGGAGTCTGGAACTCACTGCCTGAAAGGGTTGTGGAGGCAGAAACCCTCACAACATTTAAGAAGCATTTGGATGAGCATTTGAAATGCCATAGCATACAAGGCTACGGGCCAAATGCTGGAATATGGGATTAGATTAGACAGGGCTTGATGGCCGGCATGGACACGATGGGCCGAAGGGCCTCTATCTGTGCTGTATTACTCTATGACTCTATGACTCTATGAGTGCAGCGCTCCCTCAGTACTGCCCCTCCGACAGTGCGGCACTCCCTCAGTATTACCCCTCCGACAGTGCAGCACTCCCTCAGTACTGCCCCTCCGACAGTGCAGCACTCCCTCAGTATTGCCCCTCCAACAGTGCAGCACTCCCTCAGTACTGCCCCACCGACAGTGCAGCACTCCCTCAGTACTGCCCCTCCGACAGTGCAGCACTCCCTCAGTACTGCCCCTCCGACAGTGCGGCACTCCCTCAGTACCGGCCCTCCGACAGTGCAGCACTCCCTCAGTACTGACCCTCTGACAGTGCAGCGCACCCTCAGTATAGACCCTCTGACACTGCAGTGCTCCCTCAGTACTGACCCTCCGACAGTGCGGCGCTCCCTCAGTACTGACCCTCCGACAGTGCAGCACTCCCTCAGTACTGACCCTCCGACAGTGCAGCGCTCCCTCAGTACTGCCCCTCCGACAGTGCGGCACTCCCTCAGTATTACCCCTCCGACAGTGCAGCACTCCCTCAGTACTGCCCCTCCGACAGTGCAGCACTCCCTCAGTACTGCCCCTCCAACAGTGCAGCACTCCCTCAGTACTGCCCCACTGACAGTGCAGCACTCCCTCAGTACTGCCCCTCCGACAGTGCAGCACTCCCTCAGTACTGCCCCTCCGACAGTGCGGCACTCCCTCAGTACCGGCCCTCCGACAGTGCAGCACTCCCTCAGTACTGACCCTCTGACAGTGCAGCGCACCCTCAGTATAGACCCTCTGACACTGCAGTGCTCCCTCAGTACTGACCCTCCGACAGTGCGGCGCTCCCTCAGTACTGACCCTCCGACAGCGCAGCGCTCCCTCAGTACTGACCCTCCGACAGTGCAGCACTCCCTCAGTACTGCCCCTCCGACAGTGCGGTGCTCCCTCAGTATTGCCCCTCCGACAGTGCAGCACTCCCTCAGTACTGCCCCTCCGACAGTGCAGCACTCCCTCAGTACTGCCCCTCCGACAGTGCAACGCTCCCTCAGTACTGCCCCTCCGACAGTGCAGCACTCCCTCAGTACTGCCCCTCCGACAGTGCAACGCTCCCTCAGTACTGACCCTCCGACAGTGCAGCACTCCCTCAGTATTGACCCTCCCACAGTGCAGCACTCCCTCAGTACTGCCCCTCCAACAGTGCAGCACTCCCTCAGTACTGCCCCTCCGACAGTGCAACGCTCCTTCAGTACTGACCCTCCGACAGTGCAGCACTCCCTCAGTACTGCCCCTCCGACAGTGTAGCGCTCCCTCAGTACTGCCCCTCCGACAGTGCAACGCTCCCTCAGTACTGACCCTCCGACAGTGCGGCGCTCCCTCAGTACTGATCCTCTGACAGTGCAGCGCTCCCTCAGTACTGCCCCTCCGACAGTGCAGCACTACCTCAGTACTGATCCTCTGACAGTGCTAGTGTAATCTCCACTGATTGAGCAGGTTTTGCTGGGAGCTGCTGGTGTCTGTACTGTGGAACTGGGTTGAATCAATGATTTGTAATTTGAATACTTTAAGAGGAGAGGAGAGTTAGGTGTCAATGTTCTGCTGTATGCATGTTCCTCACTGGAGTGCCTGTTTGTAATCTGTTCGTACGCAGTGCTTGGGACTGACACATTCGATGAACCGAGTTAATTACATCTTGCATTGTTGGTTGATTGCTGATATCATTTTATTTGCTACGGTTTATAGGCAATGTATTCCTCACCTGACTATTGCTGAAGCTGCAAATCTTTCTATCGATCATCTCCCCACTCCGCACCCCCTCACCCCTCCTCTCCCTCCCCTCTCCTCCCTCACACCTCTCCGCACACCCTCACCCCTCTCCTCCCTCACCCCTCTCCTCCCTCTCCCCTCTCCGCACCCCCTCTCCCCACTCCGCACCCCCTCACCCCCTCCTCTCCCTCCCCTCTCTTCCCTCACCCCTCTCCGCATCCCCTCACCCCTCTCCCCCTCACCCCTCTCCTCCCTCACCCCTCTCCTCCCTCTCCCCCCTCCTCCCTCTCCCCTCTCCTCCCTCTCCCCTTTCCGCACCCCCCTCCCCACTCTGCACCCCTCACCCCTCTCCCCCTCTCCCCACTCCACACCCCCTCTCCCCCTCTCCCCACTCCGCACCCCCTCTCCCCACTCCGCCACCCCTCTCCCCACTCCGCACCCCCTCTCCCCACTCCGCACCCCCTCTCCCCACTCCGCACCCCCTCTCCCCACTCCGCACCCCCTCTCCCCACTCCGCAACCCCTCTCCCCCTCCTCCCTCTCCCCACTCCGCACCCCCTCACCCCCTCCTCTCCCTCCCCTCTCCTCCCTCTCCCCACTCCGCACCCCCTCACCCCCTCCTCTCCCTCCCCTCTCCTCCCTCACCCCTCTCCTCCCTCTCCCCTCTCTCCCTCACCCCTCTCCTCCCTCACCCCTCTCCTCCCTCTCCCCTCTCTCCCTCTCCCCTCTCCTCCCTCACCCCTCTCCTCCCTCTCCCCTCTCCTCCCTCACCCCCTCCTCCCTCACCCCTCTCCTCCCTCTTTCCTCTCCTCCCTCACCCCTCTCCTCCCTCTCCCCACTCTGCACCCCCTCTCCCCTCTCCTCCCTCTCCTCTCTCCCGTCTCCCCTCTCCCCTCTCCCCCCTCCCCCCTCTCTCCCTCTCTCCCTCTCCCCTCTCTCCCCTCTCTCTCCCCTCTCCCTCTCCCCTCTCTCACTCTCTCCCTCTCCCCTCTCCCCCCCTCCTCACCATGTCTGCCTCCTGCTCTCTCTTCAAGCTGCTTGTTTTTTTAAGCTGGCAATTTTCTCTCGACAGTCTTTTTTTAGCAGCGTATTAACCACAGCAAGTGCTCACATCTAATCTGAGGCTCCAAATCCTTCGGCTCTGAAATAAAATCACATCAGAAATGTTTAAATGTCAATAATAATCATTTTTGCGAAACCTTGGTTGTCTATCAGAGAGTGGACTGATGCCCGGACTGAGTGATCCTGCGATGCTGTCACCTCCAACCAGCGCACTGCCCCATAACCATGGTCACACTGCCCCGTAACCGTGGTCACGCTGCCCCGTAACCGTGGTCACACTGCCCCGTAACCATGGTCACACTGGCCTGTAACCATGGTCACACTGCCCCGTAACCATGGTCACACTGGCCTGTAACCATGGTCACACTGCCCCGTAACCATGGTCACACTGCCCTGTAACCATGGTCACACGGCCTTGTAACCATAAACATACTGCCCCGTAACCATAGGCACACTGCCCCGTAACCATGGTCACACTGCCCCGTCACCATGGTTACACTGCCCCGTCACCATGGTCACACTGCCCCGTAACCATGGTCACCACTGCCCCGTCACCATGGTCACACTGCCCCGTAACCATGGTCACACTGCCCCGTAACCATGGTCACACTGCCCCGTAACCATGGTCACACTGCGCCGTAACCATGGTCACACTGCCCCATAACCATGGTCACACTGCCCCGTCACCATGGTCACACTGCCCTGTCACCGTGGTCACACTGCCCCGTAACCATGGTCACCACTGCCCCATCACCATGGTCACACTGCCCCGTAACCATGGTCACACTGCCCCGTAACCATGGTCACACTGCCCCGTCACCATGGTCACACTGCCCCGTCACCGTGGTCACACTCGTCTGTAACCATGGTCACACTGCCCCGTAACCATGGTCACACTGGCCTGTAACCATGGTCACACTGCCCCGTCACCATGGTCACACTGCCCCGTCACCGTGGTCACACTGCCCCATCACCGTGGTCACACTCGCCTGTAACCATGGTCACACTGCCCCGTAACCATGGTCACACTGGCCTATAACCATGGTCACACTGCCCCATCACCGTGGTCACACTGCCCCGTCACCGTGGTCACACTGCCCCTTTAATACACCCGACCCTCGTCACTCTCCTCAGGCACCGATACCCCCCAAGAGCCAATTCTCACAGGTGAGGCATCAGAAAGAAAGAGCTTGCTTTTCTCCCACGCTTTTCACCACCTCAGGACGTCCCGAAGCTTTACAACCACTGAAGTACTTTTTTTGAAGTGTAGTCACTGTTGTAATGTCGGAAACGCGGCAGCCAATTTCTGCACAGCAAGCTCCCACAAACAGCAATGTGATAACGACCGGATAATCTGTTGATTGAGGGATAAATATTGGCCAGGACACCGGGGAGAACTGCTCGGCTCCTCTTCCAAATAGTGGCCCTGGGACTTTTTGCATCAGCAACAAGAGCCTGTATTTATACAGCGCCTTTAACGTAGTAAAACATCGCAGGGCGCTTCACAGGAGCATTAACAAACAAAATTTGACTCTGAGCCACGAGATATTAGGACAGATGACCAAAAGCTTGGTCAAAGAAGTAGGCATTGTAAAGCATCTTAAAGGAAGAGAGAGAGGTAATGAAGCGGAGAGGTTTAGGGAGGGAATTCCAGAGCACCCTCAGTACTGCCCCTCCGACAGTGCGGTGCTCCCTCAGTACTGCCCCTCCAACAGTGCGGCACTCCCTCAGTACTGCCCCTCCGACAGTGCTGCGCTCTCTCAGTACTGCCCCTCCGACAGTGCTGCGCTCCCTCAGTACTGCCCCTCCGACAGTGCTGCGCTCCCTCAGTACTGCTCCTCCGACAGTGCAACACTCCCTCAGTACTGACCCTCCGACAGTGCAGCGCTCCCTCAGTACTGCCCCTCCGACAGTGCAGCGCTCCCTCAGTGCTGCCCCTCCAACAGTGCGGTGCTCCCTCAGTGCAGCACTCCCTCAGCACTGCCCCTCCAACAGTGTCACGACTGTATGGCTGTTCATGGTTCCAACACCATCATCAAGTTTGCGGATGATACCACGGTAGTAGGCCAGATCACCAACAACGATGAGTCAGCCTACAGGGAGGAGGTCCAGCATCTCGTGAAGTGGTGCGCCGATAACAACCTGGCCCTTAACATCAAGAAAACCAAAGAAATCATTGTGGACTTCAGGAAGTCTAAAGGCGGAAGTCACACCCCCATCCACATCCATGGGGCTGTGGTGGAAAGGGTGGACAGCTTTAAGTTCCTCGGAGTCCACATCACGGAAGACCTCTCCTGGTCCCTCAATACCTCCTCTCTGGTGAAGAAGGCCCAGCAGCGCCTATATTTCCTAAGGAGGCTGAAGGGATGTAACCTGTCACCCCTGATCCTCTCTAACTTTTACCGCTGCACAATAGAGAGCATCCTGACGAACTATATCACAGTATGGTATGGCAGCTGTAGCTGCTATGACCGGAAAGCCCTGCAGCGGGTAGTCAAAACTGCCCAACGCATTACCGGCACCCGGCTACCGACCATAGAGCATATATACCAGAAACGCTGTTTACGGAGGTCACGGACCATCATCAAAGACCCTACCCACCCCAGCCACAGTCTGTTCACCCTCCTGCCATCTGGGAGACGCTACAGATGCATTCGCACCCGAACGACCAGATTTAGGAACAGCTTCTTTCCCAGGGCTGTCATCCTACTGAACTTCACAAATAAACTCTAAAGCATGCACATCTGCCAATGCACTTTATTATGGTTATGTTTATGTTAATGTATTACAAGCCAAATGTATGTTGAATGTTTAAATGTCTTAATCTAAATGTACACTCTCGGGAGCCGCAAGCCTACATTTCGTTGTACTGCACTTGCGCACCAACAATGACAATAAAAGTTGATTATTATGATTAGGAGTGTGGTGCTCCCTCAGTACTGCCCCTCCGACAGTGCAGCACTCCCTCAGTATTGCCCCTCCGACAGTGCGGCGCTCCCTCAGTACTGCCCCTCCGACAGTGCGGTGCTCCCTCAGTGCTGCCCCTCCGACAGTGCAGCACTCCCTCAGTACTGCCCCTCCGACAGTGCAGCACTCACTCAGTGCAGCACTCCCTCAGTACTGCCCCTCCGACAGTACAGCGCTCCCTCAGTACTGCCCCTCCGGCAGTGCAGCGCTCCCTCAGTACTGCACTGGAGTATCAGCCTAGATTTTTGTGCTCAAGTCTCTGGAGTGGGACTTGAACCCACAACTTTCTGACTCAGAGGCGAGATTGCTCCCCGCTGATCTATGGCGGATACATAGGCAAGGTCGTGAGAGGAGTGTATGCTGGTGTTGCTGGGGATGCAGTGGGAGATGGGGTAGGGGATGAGTTGAGGTCAGTGATGGGGGAGCAGGTCTCAGTGGCACTGGATGTGGGGGATAGTTTTGGCACAGAGAAGTCCTCAAGCCCTGCGGATGTCCTGTGCTGGAGGAGGGTTTCAGAGGCGGTTGGCGTGGGCTGGGGTGGTCACAGAATGCATGATTTGATGTAATGCTGAAGGATAAGAGTGAAGGAATGTAACGTTGGTTAGGCAGAACCGGGGATGATCACCCTGCGACTGAGCTCAGCAACTAGAAGCTGAGGTCGGCAGCAACCTTCCCATCTCCATGTGTTCTCTGTCAGCAGCAATTCCTCTAACGAATCATAGCAGAAGACTCTCATTCCTGTCAATGAGACAACACCTCTGAGCTTATCTGTCTAAGAAAGAAAGACTTGCATTTCTACAGCGCTGTCCATGACCTCAGGACATAGAAACATAGAAGATAGGAGCAGGAGTCGGCCATTCGGCCCCTCGAGCCTGCTCCGCCATTTAATGAGATCGTGGCTGATCATCCAAACTCAGTACCCTGTCCCTGCCTTCTCCCCATATCCCTTGACCCCTTTAGCCTTAAGAAATATATCTAACTCCTTCTTGAATATATTTAATAAGTTGGCCTCAACTGCCTTCTGTGGTAGAGAATTCCACAGGTTCACCACTCTCTGGGTGAAGAAATTCCTCCTCATTTCTGTCCTAAATGGCTTACCCCTTATCCTTAGACTGTGACCCCTGGTTCTGGACTCCCCGGCCATCGGGAACATCCTTCCTGCATCTAGTCTGTCCAGGCCTGACAGAATTTTATAGGTTTCGGACATCCTAAAGCGCTTTACAGCCAATGAAGTGTAGTCGCTGTTGTAATGTGGGAAAGGCGGCAGCCAATTTGCGCACAGCAAGCTCCCACAAACAGCAATGTGATAATGGCCAGATAATCGGTTTTAGCGACGTTGGTTGAGGGATAAATATTGTCCAGGACTCTAGCTTTTTTCAGCTCTCCCCCACCCTACCTGAGACCAGCTAACTGAGCACAGGCAGGGGTGAAACCTGGACCCTTCCTGCACCATGCACAGGAGCCTCACTCCAGGCTGTGCATTTACTCCCCCCGAGCCACCCGTCCAGCTCCTGTTTCCACCCTTCGATCCCGACTGCTCGATTCTGAACATTAAAAACCCTTGCCTTCACACCGCTGCCCAGTCTGTCTGAGCCACGACAG